>NC_056751.1:602857092-603157092 GCF_019279795.1 Protopterus annectens
CCACAGTATAAAGACAAAATGATCAATTTCAACAATTGGCTAAACTATTGGTGTCATTCAAAGGGGATCCATTGTCTGTCAGCCTGGGATGATATGCTTGACAAGCCATGTTGCTTTACTAGGGACTGCTTGCACCTGTCACCCTTAGGCTTTCGTATACTGGCCAAGGCTCTTGCTACCCCCATAGTGCCTTTTTAGGCAAGGCTCAAAGGACAAACCCACCTCCATAGACAACCCAAAGATAAAAAAAACTAAAGGTAATGCTACTCAATGCCAGAACTCTAAACCTCAAGATGCACGCACTTGAGGCTCTCCTCAGTATGGAGAAAATCAATGTCTGTGCAGTGACAGAAACCTGGTTCAAGGCTCCTGAGAGCACCCCAGCACTACCAGGTTATAATTCATACCATGCGTTTCGGCCCCAAAACTTCTAGGAATGATAAGCCCGGGGATGGCTGGGAGGGAAGGTGATGAAGAATGAAGATGGACAACACAGATGGAACATTATGGTGAGTACATAACTTCTTTATCTGATGTTGTCCTTTTCATTCTTCCTCAGTGATGGGACCCAAGATTGTGCTAAACAGTCAAGAGGAGAAGGTTAACACCCACACTACACCTCAAGCAACACATAGCCCTTCTAAACCCACACCACCAACACCCACATATAGCAACACTAAATCCACATATGCAGAGGCCCTTAACTGTAACCTGCCCAAGCAACAAAGACCTCTGAAGCTGAAACGCAAACAAACACCAATCACAACCAATGTATCACATAGTTCACAACACCAGTGTGCCACCCAGCAACAGCCCCTAAGGCAAGACAATGTACCTAACACTTCAGTCATAGGTGACTCTATAGTCCGACACACTGATGTCCCTCTCACCAGGTTGAATAAGGAGAAAATTACAATCAGCTGCCTGTCGGGTGCCAGGATCCGCCACATTAAGCAACATGTTTACACTCAACTCACTTCACAACAAGTACAAATATGACTCTGTCATTGTCCATGTTGGAGTGAATGACTTGAGACATACCTCCCTGGACTACATGAAAAGAGACATGGAAGAGCTCTCGGATCATGTGGCCCAGGCAGGTATGACCCTAGCCCTGAGTAGCATCCTGCCTTCGCCCAGGATGATACCACATTATAAGGATAAAATGATTGACTTCAACAATTGGCTAAGCTTATGGTGTCATTCAAAGGGGATCCAGTATCTGTCTGCCTGGGATGACATGATTGACAGACCACGATGCTTTGCCAGAGATGGTCTTCACCTGTCGCCCCTGGGATTCAGGTTACTGGCTAAGGCTCTTGCCACCCCTATAGTGCCTTTTTTAGGCAAACTTTAAAGGACAAAACCACCACCGTAACAGGTACAAGCATGCAAAATCTGAAGGTAATGCTACTCAATGCTAGAAGTCTAAACCTCAAAATTCACTCTCTCGAGGCACTCCTAAAAATGGAGAACATCGATATCTGTGCAGTAACTGAGACCTGGTTCAAGGCTCCAGAGAGTACCCCTGCAATACCAGGCTACAACTCTTACCACACTTTTCGGCCACCAAACCAGGACCGAAACACTAAAGGTGGAATAATGTCAATATTCACCAAGGATATTCACACCACCAGGCTAGTTGGCCAACACAATGTGTCTGAAATTCTCCAAGTGCAACTAACACTAGGTAAGACTGCAATCCAAATTGTAGCTTGCTACAGATCCCCCACCATACCCCAAGATTCTCACTACACCTTTCTAAACATACTGGAAAATATTAAGATAGAACCAAACACCCTAATACTGGGTGATTTTAACTACCCTGCCATTAAGTGGGAAAACTACTCATGTCCCAACACCTTTGCACAACGGTTCTTGGAATTCATAAATTCCAACGCCCTGGATCAACTAATCCATAGTCCCACCAGGGGCTCCAATATCCTAGACCTGGTCATTACCAACATGGGAAATCAATGCTCCATACCTATGGTCACCCCTCGTTAGTCAGGTCTGACCATAAGCTAATCACCCTTAACATCCACATCCCACCCCCCAGTAAAGAAACCACCATAAAAAACTTCTCCAAAGCCAACTTCATGCTACTCAAGTCAGAAGTGACAAACTTCACGACACCCATGCAGACGGGAACTGAAAGTTCAACTGCTGAATCCTACACTAAGGCACTGTACGAGCACATCCACTCATGCATGAATCGTGCCGTCCCAAATAGAACCAAAATGCTCTCATCCAAAAAAAGGAAGCCAATATGGTGGTCCCCTGCCATAGACAAACTTTACAACAAAAGGAAGAAACTTTTGCAGAAAAGTGGAAAATCCCAGGATGCAAAAAACTCCCTTACTAGCCTCAGTAAGAAACTGAGATGCCTCATAAAATCCTCCAAAGCTAGTTACGTAAATAAAATTGCCAAAGATTCCAAAGACAACCACAAAGCATTCTATAACTATGTCAAGAATCTAAATGGCAATGCTCAGATCTGCTCTGAGCTAAAACAGAATGGCATTAAATGTACTGATCTGAAGGATACTGCCAATATCCTGGCAGATCGATTCAGTGCCAACTTCACCCCCCTCTCACCCCCTAAATGGCCCATCTCAATACCGAAAGATTGCCAAATTCCAGTAATAACGGCCACACAGGTACAAAACGCGCTCTCTAAAGCCAAGAATACAGCATCCATGGGACCAGATGACATCCCGGGCTGTGTACTACATGAACTACAATATGAACTGGCACCTCACCTAAGTGTCATGTTTAATCATAGCCTCACCTCCGGTTTCGTGCCCACTGAGTGGCACAGAGCTACAGTTATCCCAGTCCACAAGGGGGATCCACCTTGGATCCCGGAAACTACCTTCCCATCAGTCTGACAAGCCTTATCTGCAAGGCCATGGAGCGTATTATCATGGAACTTATAAACAAAGACATTGGCAACCTTCAAACACTGGACCCCACCCAGTTTGGGTTTGTGAAGGGCCAATCTTGTCTCCTGAACCTGATTGACTTCTTTGAATCAGTCTCCGGAGCCATGGAAAAGGGTAAGTGGTCCAAACAGCCTATCTAGACCTTGCCAAGGCCTTTGACACCACCCCCCACTCTGGAATCATAGATAAACATACTAAGTTGGGCATTAATCCCTATGTCACCCAATGGGTTGCTAAATGGCTTACTGATGGAACCCACACTGTAAAAGTAGCCGACTCCAAATCCAGCTCCAGACAAGTGACAAGTGGAGTACCTCAAGGTTCAGTCCTGGGGCCGCTCTTGTTTGGCATCTACTTCTCTGAAGTACAGGTCAACATTAAGGGACTCTGGCTAACAAAGTTTGCAGATGACTGCAAACTGGCAGCTATTATTGAATCCCCAAATGATGTGGATACTCTACAAAAGGGCCTTACAGAAACAGATGCTTGGTGCCAGAGCCACGGGCTCAAGCTCAATGCCAAGAAATGTATTGTTATCCCCTTTGGGAAAAAACATGTATCCATGAATTACCATATAGGTGGCAGTACACTAAACACAGAAAGTGTGATAAGAGACTTAGGGACACAGGTGGACAGTGGTCTCACCTTCGATAACCACATCGCCACAACAGTCAGGAAATCCTTCTATGTGGCACACCTCATCACGAAGGGCTTTTCATCCAGAAAAAAGGAGGTCATTGTCCCACTGTACTCATCCATCATTAGACCCATTATAGAATACAACGCCCCATTTGGTATGTACCTCTCAAGACATCTGCAACAACTGGAAAGGCCTCAGAAATACCTCACTAAAAGAATCACAGGCCTAAAGCAGTTGCCCTATGCTGACCGCCTTAAAAAACTCCAGCTATACTCTGTCGCATATCGTCTACTCAGAGGCGATCTCTGCTTAACATACAAGGCCATGTCAAACCCAGAGCTGTTGGACATGCTACACTTAAAGAAATCCCAATCCCTCAGAGCTACACGCTCCAGGGATCTAAACCTTGTCATCACAATAAACAAAACATGCTGGAGGGATAGGTTCCTGACCCAGAGATTCCCCAGACTTTGGAATAGATTGCCCATACATGTCAAGCAGAGTGCCTCTTTGGACCTCTACAAGAGGAACCTTGACGATTGGATGGGAGAAAGGAAATTCACCCCAGGGATCACGTCAGTCGCCCTGCTAGACAGGGGTCCAGGAAAGTAAATTAATGTGGGAAGAAATAGCCAGGGAATTGTTATGGCTAGGCTTGTATAGGCCCTAGGGCTGATAGCCTAGTACCAACCTATGAACCTAATACTCAGCAATGTAAGTCTCAGGAGGCCCTCAAAGAGGGATATGTCGGACCACTGTCGAGCTAAAGAAAGCTCTGCTTTTGGAGACTGGCAGATATCAAATGTTGGAAGTGTGATGGGGAAGAAATAGGCAATTGGGAATATATATTTTTGGGAGTGTAATGAGATGACAGATTTAAAAACGAGAATTGAGGGAGCAATATATGCTAAATAATGTTTTGGAGGAGGAGTGAGGTTTAACAGAAGGCAAGATTTGAATGACCAATGTAATGTTTGACTGACAATGACTGGATATAGTATAGGTGATGTTTAATGCTTGCAACTAAAATGTCAATATGATTTGTTTCCATGCATATCTGTCTATGTCGTAAGTGATAATTTAAAAAAGATGTTTCTTCTTAAAAAAAAAAAAAAATAATAAAACAAAATAACCTTGACATCTAGGAATAAAGTCCAAGCTATAAACAGATTTACCCATCCTGCATTAACGTACCAGTTTTGCTGTGATTGGCTGTTCCCAAAAGATACCGAATCATTTGGACAGAAAAACAGTAAAAATACTTCATGCTTAACAAGTGAAATATAAATTTCAGTCTGTACCAAGATTAGATATTTCATGCCATGAAGGAGGTATAGGCCTCCTAGAAACTGATTACATGTATACATCTGTAGTCGTGGGACTCAATAAGTATCTGTTGTTCTCATCAGATTTAAACAATACTGAAAGTTTTAAAACATGAGGAGATGAAGTCTAAGATGACCACTCCATTTAGTTCAGTACAATTATTCAACTGGCAAGCAGGAATGGAAATCAAACCAGAAGTTGACAAAAATCATACCGTAAATAAATGTGTGATAAAACCAAAGAAAGAATGTAAGAAGTATCAGATGAGAAGATAAAATGTGGAAAAGCCATAAATACAGTAAGTATAGAGATCTCCTGGAACAATCTCATGTTGTTAAGGATTTGACACAGGAATGGATAAAGGAACATGAGTTAAATCCAGAGGATGAAAGGTTAATAACAGGAGCCCAGGATAGTGGACTTACATACACATTAGTTTACAAAGTCCATTGAACATGTGGGAGAACCAAACAAATGTAGGTTCTGTAACAAAAAAAAAAAAAATTATTAGCAAGTCGTATATTTTGTTGGGTGTGATACGCTTATGGAAGAAGGCCTGTACACAGAAAGACACAATAGTGTGCCAAGATTGTTCCACTGAGGATTGTGCAATCACCACAATACAGAAGTAACTGAGAAGCACTGCGAGCATGAGCCACAAAGTATTATACAGAATGATGAAGTGTACATCAGAGAGGATCAGCCATTACTAACAGTCTGGAAAAGTAAATGCAAGAACACCAGATATAGTAGTTCATGAAAAAAACACAAAAGTAGCATTTACCATTGAAACTGCTACACATTGCCATTACAGTGTCTTCTATGCAGCAAGACACAAAGTAATAAACTATCAAGATTTGCAGGCAGAAACGAGAGCAATGTGGTGGAAAATGCCCAGACAGTTCCAATAGTAGTAGTAGGAGCAATGAGTTGAACAAAAAAAAACCTACAGTTATTTTTAGATATGCTACCCATAAATGTAACTCCGTATGAATTGCAGGAATGAATTCCAGGCCTAGTGTGGCTGCTACAAAAAGCACCTATGGATAACAAAGATTGAAGCAATACTAATTTCATGAACTTTACCAATACCCTGACTTAGGAATGGGATCCATTCCCATAACGGTATTAGAAACCCAAAAGATTTGGAGAAATTAAACCATATATACCTGACACATCCACTTAAATGGCATGTTTATAAAACAACATGCAGTCTGTCCAAGTTTAACCCAGACCTGTGCAACTACCATATTATCTTTTAACTGGAATCTCAAAAAAACCCTACCCTTACAAGAAGCTTTAAATGAATTAAATGCAACTTTCCTAAATAGCCTTACAACCCCTAGAAGGAAGAGAGTAAAAACAAATAATGAAATGTGGTTATCCAAAAAGAGTAAAATTCTAATGCAGGATAAATAAAAGTGTGGAAAGAATGGAAGACATACAAAACATCACAATATCTCAAACTTCAGAATACTCCACATCTGTAATAACAAATCAAATAAATGAAGGCAAAAATCTATACTAGAACAACAGTTTGAACAATACCTGACACAATTCTAAAAAATTCCAGTCATCTAACAAAGGAATCTTGCATCCTGGAGAAAAATTCAACCCTATCTCCCTCTCCCAAAAACACATCCCTCAAACCTGCGAAAGAATTAATCTCTTATTTCACAGATTGTATAGTGTTCCTAACCAAGGATTTCCACATCTAATCCCAACCCTGCCCAATAGCCGTATATCACTATGTCCACTTTCACCTTCAAATCAGTATCCTCATTCTATATAAAACAACTCAAACAATGCTCAGCTACAGCTGATGACCTTCCAAGTGAGTACATTAAAATAGCAGCCAATAGCATTGCCCATCTTGTCTCAATCCTTATAAATAGGTCAATCTAGGAATCCCATGTTACCTTTCTTTGGAAACAATCACACATTATGTATGTACACAAAGTAGGAAATTCAACAGGCATCAGTAACTTTACACCTATAGTGATCTTGGGTTCATGGGAGAATAGTAAGATAACTGCACTGAAGTCAGAATCAAACTCTGTTTATAAGGTGAAGACCTTAACCAACATGCTATAACCACCCTCTTTGGAATACCTGGTAAACATCACTTCCATAGTAGTAACACTGCACTTCTTACCCTTATAGATACTGTTAATAAAGACAGAGATAAGAAACTAGTCTCCACCTTATTTCTATATTTGTCTATAGCCTTCAACACAATTTGTCACAGCAAACATCTACTTCAAATGTCCACATTAGGTCTTTTGCAGCCCACCCTTCTATTGTTTAAAAGCTACTTGTCCAATAGGAGTCAGTCAGTAAAATGGCACTGTACTCCATATTTCCCAGTCACCTCTATTGTGCCACAAGGTCTACTTATCTTTAATCCACCACCCTCCACTGATCCCCAAAACAGGCTTCCCTAATGCAATACGCTGATGACTCCTCACTCATCCATGTATCAGATAACTTGGCACATCAACATAAAATTGCTCAGAAAGCTGTAACAGACTTTAAAACATGGGTTTGTAACTCACAACTCATGCCACCCCCCCCCCCAACTAATACTACTCTTTTCCCTAGAGCTCTCTGTCATGAAAAACAACATTTAAAACTCTCTCACTTAATAATACACCATCTGAAGTCACTTCTAATAGCAAATAATGAGGGAAGATGGTGGATGATTATAAGTAATACTGAGTAACAATAATAATACTAATAGTGATGATAAAAGTGGATGATTACTAAGTCTGCAGATAACTGCAAGGTAGGAGCAGTCAGTGATTCCACAGCACACTTGGCCATCCTGCAGGGAGGTTTGTCTCAAATAAATAACTGGTGTTAAACTCATGGTCTGAAACTAGATACCAAAAATGCATTACTGTATCTTTTGGGAAATCATCTGCCCCTGGCAAGTATCACACTGACAATACACCCCTAAGACTTGACCCAATTGTTTATGATTTGGGAACTTATGTGGACAGTGACTTAACTTTTGACCAACATGTATCTGTTGTTGCAAGAAAGTCCTTCTATATTGCACAGATTATAAACAAAGGTATTGTTTCTAGATGTCATTGACCCCCTTTACTCAGCCGTCATTTGGCTAGTCATTACACATAATGCCTCCTTTGGCATGCATCTGTTCAGACACATGCAACAAATGGAGCTCCCACAAAGATACCTTACTAAAAGGGTGTCACCATACTTGGTATCCTATGAACTCCTAAGATGTGCTCTTTGTCTGGTATACAAGACATTCTCTGACTTATTGCTAATGGATTTACTGCACATCACTAAGTCATATTGCATCAGAAATACTTTGCCTAGCCATCTAAACCTGTTCTGCAATATTAATAGGACAGTTTGGAGGGACAGGTATATTTCACAGTGGACATCCCATCCACATAACACAAATTTCATTTCTGTCTACTTTCAAGCACAACTTGAATATATGGATGGAAAACAGAAACGTTAACCAGAACTGCCTTATGTACTACAAATGGGCAGATGCAGGTCCTAAATTCTTTATCCTAGGCATGGGTCCACTCATATTATCTGTGGTATGATCCCAGTTATTCCATCAACCATGAGACAGGTAAGGCCAATCTATAACCAAGTGGGATAGGTTATTTCAAACACAAAAAGGGAAATTAGCTAGATAAAATGGTCTGCAAAACCAGCTAACATAGGACTTAATTATGAACTTATAATTTTACATTTGACATGCACATACAAAAATGTATTAAAAAAAATCAGCAAAAACTTGGAATGCTTTAGACATTCAAAAATGTTCTCATCAACACAACTAAAGCTACACTCCCCACTAATTAGCACCTCCCCTAACTACTTCATGGAGCTCCAATTCTAACTAACTTCCAGGCAGCACAAAAAGTAAAATTTGACCAATGATATAACAAAGTGGCTAAATTTGCAGTAAATGCCCCTTTCAGAACCCACTACTGTATAGCACTGAAAGCCTAAATTGGTTAGAACTAACCCCTCAACTGACATATCCAGAGCTTCTTCCCGCCTACAACATTAGCCAGCAATCATCTGCTTGTCTAGCACTAAGTACCATTCTCTATACAACTGTGTTCGTACTCCATCACTATGATCCAGTGAAGAAAAAAAATTCTGTCTACAACCCTGCCAAATCTGCAGGCCATGATCTGTATTTATACTATGTTTCTAAGGCCTGGGACTCCTTACCTATATCCATCAGATGAATACCCTCCTCCAGTCCTTCAAAACCATTCTGAAATAGTTCTTAGCCAAAATATGTCTCTGTATTTGCTCAACATCAGGATAATGATATTCCTAAATATGAACAAGTTCCTACTCATACCTTACACCTCCTTACTCTCCCTTTTCACTCACTTCCTAACTTTATCTAGATGTGTAATAATTTATTTTTCCCCATCTTCATATTGCAGTTTCTGTATGTATTATACTAGCTTACCTTTAAATTCTAAAAAATGTCTAAAATTTCTCTAATTAAGTTATTGTTATACAAGTCATATTTGTTTTAACAAATTTTGTCACATTATGTCTGATTTGGTATGATACTGTAGATGCTTTGCTTTATTTCTGAGGCTATTAAAATTGTTTTCGAAATGTTTTGAAATACTGTGGAACTTTTCTCCCTAGGCCTCCAATAAAAATGGACACCTACCTCGTTAAACTTTCCCGGTAGTCAGACTTCAGTAAACAAATCTCATGCTTGACCTTGTTCTTACAAATGTTGCTTCTGCCGACACCCCACTAATATATAATATAATATAATATTATCTAATATTATATAATACAGTATGATATGATATGATACAATATGATATAATATATTATGTTGTTGTGTCTTTCAGCTTTTCCCGGTTAGGGGTAGCCACAGCGGAACTCCGGTCCACTAATGATTGTCAGTAGATTTTTACGTGCCTTGTTGCCGGCCCTGACGCACAACCTTCAACGAAGGTACGCCCATTCACGCATGTCTACACACAGAAGATGCTCTAGCTGAGAATCGAACAGGACAATGTCTTACTGTGAGGTGACAACGCTACTGCATCACCACCACCGCAGTTTATAATATAATATAATAATATAATATAATATAATATATAATATGATACAATATTATATAATATATTATAATATACAACTTGTGATGTAATGTGATCCTATCTCGCCTACATTCAATACTGATGGGCTCGGAGCCGAGAATCGGCTCCGACTCGGCCGTTGTAACTAGCACGAAGTCTCTCATTGGCTGGGCCAACCCCCTATCCCAGGATGCACTATGCCCAAACCCCCAGATCTTGTTTGCCGCTCCTGGAGTATCGACGTGGTCTCAACTTGGCTGTGGCTAAGTACCCTACTTTTTTGATCTTGTTCTTTGCGTTTCTCTGTTGGAGAAATTTCCTCAAAAGCTATTTTTATAGCTACGTGTTGCTGTTCGGTAATTGTGTGTGACTGGGTTTGTGCTTTGTTGTGTAGTGATCCTTTTATTTGGCGGGCTAGGCCCGTTTAAGTTAGAGGGCCTTTTCCCTATCTGGTGTCCCGGCGTTTAAGTTAGAGCCTTTCCCCTTTTTTCCTCCTAGTGTGTTGTTGTTTGTCGGTGTGATGTCTTCCAAAGACAAAGAGCATAAGCCATCGGGCTTTAAAAAAATGTGTAAAGTGCAGTTACAAGATGTCTTTAACTGACGGGCATGCGATTTGCATATACTGCCTTGGCGCCAAACACTTGCAAGAATCTTGCAGTGTCTGTCACGCGTTCTCTTCTAGAGTGTTGCAGGAGAGAAAAAATAAACTTATCCTGAAGGGTTTAATTAAACCCTCCTTTGAGGAAGCTGTTCCTTCTCCCTCTGATAAGTCTCAGGCTAAGTCCAAGAAGAAGTCTCTGGCTCCGTCCTCCTCTTCGGAGCCGCCGGCTAAAAGATCCAGGTCTATGTCCCCTTCCTCGGCTCCACTGGTCTCGGAGCCGTTGGAATTGGGATCTAAAACTGTCTTTCCCTCCTCGGCTCCATTGCTCTCGGAGCCGCTAGGTTCGGGGTCGACTCTTGGGTCCACTTCTTCGGTTCCGATGGTGTCGGAACTGCTAGAAATTCTAGCTATTTCGGAACCGATTTCTTCGGCCCCACGACCTTCAGCGCTGAAGGAGGATTTGGTGCTTCTCGAACCTGCTTCGGCTTCGATCCTCTTGCAGCCAGTTAGGAGCCGTTCTAGTTCTGTTTCAGAACCGATTGGCAAGGTTTCTCGACCACTTTCTGTTTCCTGCAGGTCCTCCAGGTTATCTGATTCGGACGTAGATAGGGTGGTCCAGAGGGGCCTCCAGTCACCAGTGCTATCTAAATTATTTTCGGCTCCAGCCCAATCGGCTCCGGAGCCCACCATGGTATCGGTTCCATTCATTCCTCCTCCAATGACCTTGGTGTCATCGGAGTCGGAGAGTGCTGAGTCGAGTGATGTCCTGGGGTCGGCTTCGAGACCTCCCTTCAGTCTGTCGGTTCCGACCTCGGCTCCAACCTTGTCTATTCCTTTGACAGGTTTCGGCACTCGAGTGTCCTCTGTCGGGCCCAAGGGTGATACATCGGGGCCACTGACTTTGGCTCTGAGTCTCCCCCTTGGTGCTTCAGCTAGGGGAACCTCGACTCCAGTCATGGTCTCGAGAACGGGCTCTTCTTCTGATTCGGGGGGACCCGCCTTCGAGGCTATGAGGAGCACGCTGGCTAAGTCCTCGGTGATTTCACCCGAATCGGCCTCTCCTTCCCTGGACACTGCGACTGGGGTCTCTGGTGCCCCCTCTCTCTGGACAGCAGAGCTCCTAGGCCTGAGGATACCTCCATGTGTGGCCCCCTCCTTTCTGAAGGCCCTTCCGAGTCCATGCCTGAAGAGCCTTCCGGAAAGAAGTTGTGTAAGAGGAAGCACATAGACTCCCCAGATAAGTCTGTCACCTCGGACACCGACCTCGATGATGCAGTAGGGGTCCCCTAAGTCGTCCTCGGATGATGTCTCGTTCTCCGATATCCTGGAGATCTTGAGACAGCGAGGCGACTGGCCATCTAAAAACCTTTCTGAGGAGGAGTCTGTCTTCCTCAAGGCCTTCGGAGCTCAGCCTTCCGCCTCTTGGGTGTTGGCTCTTATTTGTCGAAGGGTGTGGGAACACCCTGACTCTGTGGAGCCAGTCCCTAGCCGCCCCAATAAATTCTTATCGGCACCGCCGGGCAAGGAATTCTTAACCAAGGGAGTACCTGTGGATGCCATGGTGGTGGCATCTGCCACCCAGCAGGATGTGACAGAGGCTTCTTCTTCCATCCATCCACCTAATAAGGAGTTTAGGAGCATGGATAGGTATGGGAAGCGTACTCTGTCTTCAGCGACCATTACCTTACGGTCGCTGAATTATTTGTGTCATTTTATGCGGCTCCAAAGGGGTCTCATAAAGGAGTTGGGAGATACCCTGGCAGGTAACGTGCCTGAGGCGTTGGCTCAGTCTGTTAACGCCCAGCTTTCTACCCTTTCTTCCATTGTCAACTCGTCCATGAGGCTCATATGTTATGCAGCCGAAGGGGCGGGTAGAGCAGCGAGTTCAGGCGTGGCCCTCAGGAGGCAAGCCTGGATGCGCTTGTGTCATTTTGCGGAGGCTTTCAAGTCTTCTTTCACAGATGCCCCATTCGACGGGTCCTCCCTTTTTGGACCCAAGGTGAAGGACACCCTCACTAGATGCGACCAGGAGGGTAAGACTTTGTCTGCCATTGGGGCCCGTTTTTCTCCTCCCACTAGGCCTGTGGTTCAGGAAATCTCAAAAGTCTTCCCCTGCCCATCAGAGTGAACCCCCCCTCCAGAGGCAGAGGAGGGGGAAATTACTCCGGAAGACGTCGCCCCAAAGGCGGCGGAGGTCCCCGCAACACAGGAGACCGTGAATCCTTTCGTGGTTCCTCCTCCCAGCATCCCTGAGGGATTACCCGACTGTGCGTCTCCGGAGCCAGTCGGGGGTCGCTTTTTGGAGCATCTTCAGGCCTGAGAGTCCATCACTCAGGACCGATGGGTGCTTCGAATCATCGCAGGAGGTTATACCATTCCCTTTATCCGTTCTCCCCCGCCTTCAAAAAGAATCCCGGACGTTCCACCCAGTCAGCGGGATCAAGCGGCACTAGAAATTTCGAAGCTGCTAAGAAATGGAGCCATCCAACCAGTCCCCGCAGACCAGATCGGATCAGGAACTTACTCAAAATTATTTTTGGTGCCGAAAAGAACAGGGGACTTGAGACCCATTTTGGATCTCAGACGTCTAAACCGCTTTGTAAAAAAGTCCAAGTTCTGAATGGTCACGTTACAATCCATTCTCCCCTTGCTGGAGGAAGGAGTATGGATGTGCTCCATAGAACTCAAGGATGCCTATTATCACATCAAGATAAACGAGGCCTCCAGGCATCATTTACGCTTCCGGCTGGGGGGCAGTCATTTTCAATTCTGGGCCCTGCCCTTTGGTCTCACCACAGCCCCCAAGGTGTTCACCAAGTGTTTGGTAGTGGTAACGGCTCACCTGAGACGTCTAGGATTCCAGGTGTTTCCTTATCTGGATGACTGGCTCCTCACCGCCCCCCACCAGGCATCTACTAATTCTAGCCATGAGAACTACCTTCAAATTGGGACATCTGTTAGGAATTACCTTCAATTGGGCAAAATCTGTATTACTGCCATCACAGCGTGTTGCCTTTATCGGAGCAGAGCTAGACTCTGTAGAGATGCGAGCATTCCTACCCATAGACAGAATAAAAGTGTTGCAGGCTCAAGCCCTAGCGTTGCTGCCCCTAAGAAAGGCCCAAGCCAGGTTCTGCAGTTATTGGGAACGATGGCGGCTACCATCCTTTTAGTCCCTCTTGCGAGGTTACACATGAGAATACTTCAATGGCTACTTTTGACCCAGTGGTCATATCAGGATCTGCCCTTGTCCCATCCTATTTTCATAACGGAGACATGCCGACAAGATCTTCGTTGGTGGCTTCTCCCCTGCAATCTGAATCAAGGAAGATCATTCATTCCTCCGTCGCCCATTGCCACGGTAACCACAGACGCCTCCCAGATCGGGTGGGGGGGACATTACCTGGGCAGGACAGTTCAAGGTACGTGGCAAAATCACGAGACTCACTTGCATATCAATGTTCTGGAGATGAGGGTGGTGCTTCTAGAGTTGCAGGCACTCCACAGCTTTCTTCCCCAGGGAACTATTGCAATTCTCTCCGACAACATGTCTGTTGTCTGGTATCTGAACAAACAAGGGGGAACCAAGTCCTTACCCCCTTTGCAGGGAAGCCATGAGAGTGTGGAACTGGGCGATCACTTCCCAGCATTTTCTAGTGGCAACGCACATTCCGGGGAATTCCAACGTGATAGCAGACAGGCTGAGCAGAGCAATTCTGATGCCTCACGAGTGGTCCCTGAACGACCGAGTGGCGAATCGGAATTGCTGCGACCTCTTTGGCCAGTCCTCTCAATGCAAAGTGCAGCAATTATTTCACTCTGATCCCTCCTCAGGGGGAGTCGCCCAGGGATGCTCTAGTCCACGGTTGGCCCTCCGGTCTGCTCTACGCCTTCCCTCCGATCCCTCTCTTGCCAAGGGTGATCCAGAAGGCAATCTGCGCGGGAAGCAACATGATTTTGATCGCACCACACTGGCCCCGTCAAGTTTGGTTCCCCTTCCTTCGGAAATATGCGGTGGATGGTCCTTGGATTCTGGACCCAGCTCCAGATCTTTTGACTCATCAGTCGGGACAGCTCCATCCATCCCTCCGAACTCTCAGACTCGCTGCTTGGCTACTCCACTTCCTTCCTTAGTCAGACAGCATACCCTAACCCCGGAAGTAGTACAGATTCTGGCCTCTTCTCGCAAGTCTTCTACTAAGAAGATTTACTCTCGTAAGTGGAAGAGATTTGCTGTCTGGGCCGAGCAGTGTCATCTTGACCCCCTCACAGCCCCAGTGTCAGCGGTGCTAGACTTCTTGGTGACCCTTTTCAGACAAGGGTCCGCTGTCTCTACTATTAAGGTTCAGTTGGCAGCGATCTCCAATTATCACGTTGCTCATGAGCCTTCCCTCATGGGTCTTAAACTGTGCAAAGCCTTTCTGAAAGGAGCCTGGTTAATTCGCCCCCCCGGTCTTGCAACCCGTTCTACCTTGGGACTTAAATATGGTACTTGGAGCTTTGACGTCCCCTCCCTTCAAGCCTGCAGCCTCTTGCGAATTAAAATTCTTATCATGGAAAACTGCATTTTTGGTAGCCATTACTTCAGCCAGAAGGGTATCGGAGCTTCATGCCCTTTCTGTTAAACCTCCTTATTTGATTTTTCACAAGGACAGAGTATCACTAAGGCTGAATCCTTCCTTTCTCCCCAAAGTGTCTTCTGCCTTTTCTCTCCAACAGTCTATTGAGCTACCAGTCTTTTTTCCACAATTCTCCAATAAAGGGGAATACATATTTCACCAGTTGGATGTGTATAGACAATTGAGGTTTTACTTGAATAGGACACAGCAGGAGAGGAAATCAGACCAGTTGTTTGTGTCCTTTTCGGGCAACAGACTTGGTATGGCAGTAACTAAGGCTACTATCTCTAAGTGAATCAGGGATTGCATCTCATTCATTTATGCATCGACTGGTAGGAATCTTCCTTTTCCAGTGAAGGCACATTCTACCAGAGCTATGGCAACTTCTGTGGCCTTTCATGCTAGGCTTTCCGTGGATGAGATATGTGCAGCGGCTACTTGGACTTCTCCACATACCTTTGTTTCTCATTACAAATTGGACGTGGTATCTAGAGGTCGGGCTTCCTTTGGTTCCACAGTGCTCAGGAGTGTTTTCCTGTGATCCTCCCAGGATTTAGGTGCTTGGGATGCTGTCCCATCAGTATTGAATGTAGGCGAGATAGGATCACATTACATCTTTTAGTTATGTACTTACCATAACGATAGATGTATGTGATCTATCTCGCCTACATTCTTACGTACCCGCCCTCCTTCCCCCTTCCTGTTGGATTTGGAGGAGACAACTATTGTTAGTTTTCTAGGATATTATTTTTTTTCTCCTCTCACAGGTGTTTCCTGGTGTTTCTGCTGATTGGGCAATGTGTTGAAGGCAAACTCGATCTGGGGGTTTGGGCGTAGTGCATCCTGGGATAGGGGGTTGGCCCAGCCAATGAGAGACTTTGTGCTAGTTACAACGGCCGAGTCGGAGCCGATTCTCAGCTCCGAGCCCATCAGTATTGAATGTACGCGAGATGGATCACATACATCTATCGTTATGGTAAGTACATAACTAAATGTTTGCAACAACTACCCAAATGAAAACCAAGGAAAAATTACACCTAGATAAGGAAATCGGGGGAAATAACTGGCCACCCACACAACAACAAAAATCACCAGATTGAAGAAATATGAAAGCAATATCACTGGTCATTAACTACTTCATACTGCTAAACCATCCTTGACTTTGCCTCTTATTATTACCTTCTCCTTATAAAATGTTTTGATTGTCTGGTAAATCATTGAAGATTACAGTCAGTCTGTGATGTCAGACATTATAGGTTCATAGGTGTGTACTAGAATAATAGCCCTTGAGCCTTTACAAGCCTAGCCCATAGAAGTGCCCTGGCATCATGCCACCTGACGTTAGTACCCAGTGCTTCTATCAAGTATCGACACTCGAGTGATCCCTGGGTTGAACTTTCTATTTCCCATTCACTCGACAAGCTTTCTCTTGAAGAGGGCCTGTGAAGTGCTCTGCTTGACATGCATGGGAAGTCTGTTCCAGAGCATGGGCAGTCTCTGGGTTATGAACCTGTTCCTCCAGCATGTTCTGTTGATTGTGGTAATGAGGTTGAGGCCCCTGGAGCGTGTGGTGTGGAGGGATTGGGATTTCTTTAGATGTAGCATTTCTAACAGAGCTGGGTCAGACATGGCTTTGTAAGTCAAGCAGAGATCGCCTCTTAGTAGATGATGTGAGACAGAAAATAGCTGGTTGTTTTTTTAGTCTGTCCATGTAGGACATGTGTTTAAGGCCTAGGATCCTCTTTGTGAGGTACTTTTGTGGCCTTTCCAGCTGTTGCATGTGTCTAGTGAGGTACATGCCAAATGGAGCATTGTACTCGATGACTGGCCTAATGATGGTAGAGTAGAGAGAGATTACCTCGTTCTTCCTGGATGCAAAACCCTTGGGAATGAGATATGCCACACAGAATGACCACAGTGGCAATGTGGTGGTTGAAGGAGAGGTTGCTGTCAACCTGTGTCCCCAGATCTCTTGTAACACCTTCAGTGTTCAGTGGGCTCCCATCGATATGGTAATTAGTGGGAATTGAGTTTTTCCCAAAGGGCATGACTACACATTTTTGGCATTAAGCTCAAGGCCATGGTTTCAACGCCAGTCATTGGTCTCACTGAAGCCTTTCTGTAGGATGTCTACATCACTTGGGGAATTAATGGCTCCCACCTTGCAGTCGTCTGTGAACTTGGTCAGCCAGAGTACCTCCATGTTGGCCTGGAATTCTGAGAAGTAGATGCCAAACAGGAGAGGACTCAGGACAGATCCCTGTGGGACTCCACTCATGACTGGTTGGCAGTCTGACCTGGAGTCCGCTTTCACACTGTGGGTTCTATCTATGAGCCAGTTTGCAACCCACCTAGTGATACAGGGGTTGATGCCTAGTTTGGTGAGTTTGTCAATAATTCCTGAGTGGGGAATGGTATCAAAGGCTTTGGCCAGATCAAGGTAGGCTGTATGAACTGCCTTGCCCTCATCCACAGCTCTGGTGACCGTCTCAGAGGTCAACCAGGTTGAGCAGGCATGATCTACCTTTCACAAAACCAAATTGCGTGTGATCTAAAGTTTGGAGAGTCCCTATATCCTTGTTAATTAGGTCCATGATGATGCGCATCTATAGCCTTACATATCAGATTCGTCAAGCTAATGGGGCGATAATTCCCAGGTAGTGTCATATGCATCATTCATACTTATTTATCCCTACAACATATACTCCAAATTCAATATTTGACATAAGTTATGAAAGATAATTTAAATGATCTCCTACATAAAACTGTACACAAGGAAAACGCAATAAATATTATATAAAAAACTACCTAATAAGCTACAATAAAACCTTTAACAATGACCACATCTTCACAGTTGAGCTAAAATCCCACAAAGCAAAAAGAAGACGGTAAACCTCCTAGAAAACCAGACTCCCAAGCAATCAGTGAAAAATAGCCAGTTAGCAATGTAAATAGCACTCCTCCATTAACAGAAACACACATAGACTGAAATTGCTGCACACTCACAGTGCAGAAAAACCAGCAACCTGTAAAAAATGAAGCCTACAATACAAAGCTTTACACTATATGAACCACGGCATGGAAACAAGAAGTACATCAAATACATACTGCCTACTTAAATTTCTCCAGCAATGAAACCAAACACAAGAAATGCCATTAATAACACAGTTTAAATTAGTCTCCCAAACATAAAAATGCTCACTTACCTGGAATGTCCAAGTGTGTAGTCTAAACAAGTCCCATTGCTTTTTCGAGCAGCCATCTCCTTCAAAGCTGACTGCTTCTCCAGATGCTTTGCACAGACAGTACAGAACAGCTGAAACAGCAGAATATAGCCATTATCTGTAAAACTTGCTCCAAAATTCATGTTCCTATAGCAAATCGTGGCCGTCATTTATAATCCCACTGTCACGAACCACAAAAAGTAAAATTCTTAAAAAAAAGTAATTTAATAAAAAAGAGTGCACTAACCTCTTGTCCAACCATCCCTTATGACTGAGTTCCACAACTGAGCAGAATTCTGTAGAAAGCGACATATTTTTTTCATAAAACAGCATACCCACCCCCAAACAATTAAGCCAAGCTTTGTCTCGCCACATGATGCACTTAGACAATATCTGACTGTACTACTTTGTAAAGAATGCATGAATAGATTACACTGATTAACACATTCAGATAAATACATTGAAATGCATAAGACATTTCAAACAGCTCAGCATTTAAATCTCTCATTCAGTGAAATAAGTCAATACCAAGCCAGAAATCAATGCACTTAGCACCTCATCAAGTTGGATATGACCATTTTCACCTCTGCTGGCACCCATTGTTTAATCCAGTACGTCCAAGATAAAAAATAGTTAACAGAAAGCCAAGGATGACAGTAGCAATTTTTCAATAATTCACATTCAAACCAAATGACTTAGGCTTATCTTGCCACAAACTGAGAATTATGCAATTATTTTTTATATATTTAGTCAACATTTTAGTTAATGTGACAAACTTTAAGAAACTGAATTTTCAGTGGAGATTGACATCTGATGAAAATGTTAATAAAGCTACATATACCATTGTAAGTGTCCTGTTTATAGGCTTGTAACACCCTTGGAGCAGAAGTGAAAAATTAATTTCAGTGAAAATCAGTGGAACCACAAACATCAGCTGCCCAAGAGGAGAGTTAAAAACAGAGGCTGGTAGCAGAGGAAAAACATTCATTTTAATTGTGCGCTTCCCCTTCAAGAACCAAAACCTCTAAATGGATGAGATGGGTTAAGCTTACAGAAACTGGCATCTCAGGATGGCCTGAAACACAAAAGCAAAAGGTACATTAAAGTACTTTAACTGATATACCTTTTATTGTTGTAGTCATGTAAACATGTTTTCGTCTTGAAATGCAGTCAGCCGTGCACATACTGTCTAAACAAGTACTATGCATATACTTTTTGTCCAAGTCTTCATAACACTCTGTAAACAATCTCAATCTTCAGTGCAGACAAGACAGCACATACTCCTTCTCCACTCCCACATACTGCAGCTCCATGCAGGTCACCCAGGAGTCACCAGAAAAGCAGACCTAAGCATGTTATGCCCACTAACTCTGCTTACATACAAGGATGTGACTTAGTCACGTGTCATAGGCTCATAGGAGTTACAAATCAATTGAGCTGCAAGTCCCTTTCAGCTTTGCCAGCACCCACATTAAGCCTTTCCCCCCTTTTCAGGAAGGGCCAGGCCATTCATACCAGGGGTGAATTTATGAATACCCAGCCAATTATCATTTTGAAACGCAGACAGTGTGTCACACTGTTTAACATGGACAGATAGTTTGTTCTAGAGAGGTGGGTAAGCATTGTGTTATAAATCTATACCTCCAGCATGTGCATTTATTTGATGGAGTGGATTTACATCTTTGGTCACATGATAACCCTGCCCCTAGCTCTAACTGGCATCTTAAACCAAAAAAAAAGCTGTTCTCATAACAGTACCACTACAGAAGACAGCTGGGAGTCTCATCACACGCGTGCACATGGACATACACACACACCCATGCACACACTAAATTTATTCTCTTTTATGTGTCCCTCCAGTGCATGATTATGTGCTTATTTTATCACTAGATTTCTGAAAAGCTTAGGCAGCAGTAGCTGGTATACTACTACTTGCGTAGCCATATTTGCTTTGAATAAGTCATTTTGTAACTTGTTTATTGGTGAAAAATAGGAGTATCCAGTCCAGATTCTTCTGCTACAACTCTAGTTACATTTTCCCTTGCTCTACTCAGTGTCATCTTCCCTCTATGCCTTTTTAAATATTCAAAGCAAACACATGTCCAATAGCCCAGAATGAAATACCACAATCACTTAAACACATCAAAACTCCTAACATAGACCAAGGGTCATTTAATATAGACTTTTCTGAAATCATTCAATATTAAAAAAGTCACACAACACCACAACAGTTAATGCTTTTGTCTTTAGTGAAACGACTTCAGACTACAGAAATGTTAACCTACATTCATTATTTCAATTTACATTTAAAATTGATAACATCATTCAGTCCTTGTGGAACACAGGCATTCAGTTTTATCTGCCAGTTATATTTCTCTTCATCAAACATATTTTCTTTATTGCAGCTCTCATGCTCAGATCTAAACAGCCCACTATATAAGTAGAACATCAGCAGAAGACATTTGTAACAACCTTAGATACAACTGCATAACTATGTTCATACATTATGTTATTAAGTTTATGTGATGGTTCATTATCATCATCATCAACTTCCTTTTGCCCATTTTCTACTAGGAGTCGAGATGTCGTGTCAACTGTTGCCATCTCTATTCATTGACACTTCTCTACCTTCTTTGATACTCATGCACGAGTGTCACAGGTCTTCTCTTATACAATCCATATACTTTTTTTGCTGGATGCACTTGTTTCCTCTTGTCTTCTTCCGGCCTTTCCCAAATCATCTTCACCAGATTGTCTTCTGTTTTTTGCACATCTTTTTCGTGAACCTCCGTAATCTGTTGTCTTTGGTCTTCTCTGCAATTGAAGGTTCTTGGGCTTTTGCTCTGGTGTCCTTATTTCTTTGTCTGTCCCATAGTGTGCATCCTACCACCTATACCTGCCACTTCATCTCCATCACCTCTAGCTTCCTCAGCTGTTCTGCCTTCACTGCTAAGGGATCTGTTCTATACAGCAGCACTGGTTATACCGCTGGTTAGTACACCTTACTTTTCAGCTTTTTTTGTATTCTTATGTCAAATACTATTGTTGACACTCTGTGCCATTTAGCTGAAAACTCTCTGCTTCTACATTTGGCAACCTTATTTAGATTTAATTTTGCCTCAACCACCCCTCCTTCTTGGAGCCCCTTCAGTTTTGGATTTGTCAAAAGGAAGCCCTTTAATGTTTCCTCAACAAAAAAAAAATCTCTGGTTTCAGTACCCCCAGATATTCTGATAGAGTAAAAAAATATGTTCCTCTACAAAGCATCCTACAAATCCCTCACAGGGTCATGTCCCCTAGGGTTTCATGCTATGAATGACCTAGCACTCTAAGAACACCTTCATCACAATGAAACTAGTTGTGAACCTGCACTATCACATCAATGATTCCAGATGGCATGACAAGTACCTTACCCAGTGCATTCCACATTTGTAAAATAGAATGTCTTTACATATCAAGCAAAAAGTATTTACCTTGCAACCTTTAAAACCAATGTGGATAACTACAAGAATTCAGGACAAAATTTCAGTCCTTGTACCTCTTTACTCTCCCTTCTTCACTTACTTTCTTGCTTCCATCAAATTCTGTTCCATGACTTTCTCTCTAAATATACCATAACCCTGTTTTCCCTTACTTCATATTGCAATTCCTGTTTGTAATAGACTAACTTACCTATAATTTCTCTATAAACTGTCTAAAATGTCTCTAAATATTAAATGACTGTCATATAACCTGTATTGATTCTTAACCAATGTTTTTATTTTATTATAATTATTTAAACTGCAGATTATATTTTCCAGCAGGGAAAACTACTAATGGGAAGTCTGTATGTTATGTACTGTCTTGTATGATACAACAAACTAAACAAAAAATGTATTACTTAGGTCAGATGTATTTCATAATACATTTTTTCAGCCAGTTTAGGTCGAAATCATTTCATCACAAATCACCCTCATACTCAAATTTGTCTCAGCATAGGCCACAGCTGTAGTAAACAATCTCATGAAATGACAAGAACATTCACAAGTTGGAAATATTTAAATGTGTGCAAACTGGTCTCTGTGCAATACAAAGACAAGCTGTTAGCACATAATTTGAGCTTGCATCTACCATCATCACCAGTTACAACACAAAAAGGCAGTCAGAGGTGAGGGGGATTCACAGCTGGGTTTCTCTGAAGGTACTAAATGTCTTTAGTAACCCTCATCCAACTTGTTACTGAAGCCTTGCTAATAAATATTTAATTGTGTGTGTGTGTGTGTGTGTGTGTGTGTGTGTGTGTGTGTGTGTGTACACATGTATGTATTTATCAGTGTATTTCATTTATTTATTAAAACTAAAAAGTAATTAACTTTCAGTCATAAACCATAAAGGTCCAATACACAAGCCCACACTTACCTCTCGTCCCGCCTGAATTTGGGGGACCACCTCTAATTTGTTGTCAAACTTTTGTTCCATCCATTCTAAATTCTGAAGTTACTTTTACTGGTGCTGTTCTCTCAAAATATGTAATATGGAGGGTTTTCCCTAATTATTTTTGTCTATAACTCTGGGGCTAAATATTGAAAGATATGACACACACACAGACACACACACACACACACTTTAAGGCTTTTTACAGAACAAAATCATGTTTATTACGGTCCTTTGCAAAAACTGTTTACGAATAAACAAATTAGTACACTCAGAAAACAAATAAAATGAGAAAACATGCACACACACTCAAAAATAATACTCATCACCGTAAAGAATGTCATAAATGAAAATCCCTAACATGCCTGTTCCCCAACCCTAAAGGCCCAATTGCTCCTTATACCTGCATTCCACTTCCCCTCCCATTCTAGATCATTCCCTAAACCTAAATTGCCTTGTACCTCATGCTCTCTGTGGTTCAGTAAATCTAAAATTCCCATCCCCCCTAGCCATAGCATTCTCATCACTTCTTAAACCTAAAGTCCCCTTCCCACTCTGGTCTATGTTCTCTCTTTAAACTTGGAATCGCTATTCCCAACCACAAAATACTCATCGTTTTGTAAAACATAAAATCCCTGTCCCCTCCATAACCCTAACATTTCTATTGCTCCCTAAACCTAAAATCCCTGTCCTACTCCATAACATCATAGCCCCTACTCTACTCCTTTTTCCCCTACCTAAATCTAAAACACCTTCCCATCTCCCTTAAATCCACTTATGTGGTCCACGCCAAACACTTGCTTGCATCCGATTCCTAGGAAGAGAGCAGATGGTGCGGCAGCTGTGTTGAAACTCAGTCAAGTTTGAGCATAATCAGATGGGTTTACAGCCATTTGAGTCCCTGTCTACCATGTTTCTGACATTCAAGCAGCTGAAACACCCAGTACACCATACGTGTTCAAAGAACCACTTCATATGCTATGAACAAAGCGAGGAGCAATTGGCCACAATACAGAATGCCACTATCATGAACTACAGTAACATCATGTACGGTTTTAATCTTATTATGAATTACTACTAATATTATGAAATGCCTGGCAATAGAAATTTGACAATAGGCATGTCTTAGATCCAGCTTTACCATGAAAGGTACTAGAGGGAATAGTAGTACAAGATAGTGAAGGATAACATATTGAACTTCAAAGTGTAAACAGAAGGGTTTAGACCAGAAAGATCTAGCACTGGTTCAAGAATCCTTTTGGTTTGAAAACTAGAGTGAATTTATGATTCCCCATCCATGAATCCAAACTCTGTTTGAAAAGGAAGGGCTCTGTTTTACATGAATAGGAAGCCTGATTCAGAGAAGGGGTATTCTCTGAGACACATATCTGTCTCTCCCACATATTTTGCTCATTTCGCACATCAGGCTTAGATCCCTAGATTGGGTGACCCTTGTGCAGTTTGTTTTGTGAATGTGTAACAGTTCCATCAGGGATGGATTTGTGGACACCTTCTGATTTAGGCGTAGATCACCCCTTAACAGTGGGCACCACAATAGGATAGAGTAATAGATATCCACATTAAGGAGAAACCAGTGGAACAGGAAGCAATTGGTCAGGTGCCATATGAAGATAATTTGGAGCCTTCTACAGCAAACCAGTATAAATGTTCACTTGAAGCTAGACAGCAAGGGAAGGAACAGGAAATTCTGATGCAGTCAATTTTGAGGAGAGATGGGCCAGTGAGTTCCCATATGATAGATCAATGGACAGCACAGGATGATATTCATGAGAATGTGTCACAGGAAGATGGTATAGAACCTTCTATATAATGCCCGCAGGAACTGGAAAACAAGTGATGTGCCCTTAGTTTAGAAGAAAATGAGCTAAGAGAATAATTGCTTGATTTAATATACATATATATATCAAGATCAATAAAAGAAATAGACTGCAAAAGGTTAATAAAACCCAAAAAGTCAGAAGTCGGATAAAACAAATGAACACAGTAATTAGGACTGTTCATAGCGATCCATGCAATGCAACAGAAG
Organism: Protopterus annectens; assembly: GCF_019279795.1. Taxonomy (NCBI): domain Eukaryota; kingdom Metazoa; phylum Chordata; order Ceratodontiformes; family Protopteridae; genus Protopterus; species Protopterus annectens. The sequence goes on from NC_056751.1 coordinate 602,882,025, forward strand.
TAAACAGGATATATTACTGTGCAGCTAAATTAATAACTGATAAAAGTTCTACCACAAGAACACAGGGTAGTGAGGGAAAAGAAGGACTACGAAAATAAAATTGCCAAAGATTCCAAAGACAACCACAAGGCATTCTATAACTATGTCAAGAATCTAAATGGCAATGGTCAGATCTGCTCTGAGCTACAACAGAATGGCATTAAATATACTGATCCCAAGGATATTGCCAATATCCTGGCAGATCGATTCAGTGCAAAATTCACCCCCTAAAGGGCCTATCTCAATACAGAAAGATTGCCACATTCCGGTAATAACTGCCACACAGGTAATAAATGCACTCTCCAAAGCTAAGAATACAGCATCCATGGGACCAGACGACATCCCAGGCTGTGTACTACATGAACTACAAAATGAATTGGCACCTCACCTAAGTGTCATGTTTAATCATAGCATCACCACAGGTGAGTTCAGGAGAAATTTTTTCTCCCAAACATTCAAAACAATATTGGCGTAGCCACATAGTTACACCCTTAATCTGTTTAAAGAATTCCCCCTCGAAACTAACATAGTTGTTATTATGTATTAACTCTAATAATTCCATAATAACCCTAATTTCTTTCCAGTTAAACTTTTTAGTCTCTAATAGGGCCTACAAAAGCCATTCCATACCTGTTTGATGGGAGATAACTGAAAACATATCTACAGTAAGAAAGGTAAGGTTATGTTTGTACCCATCAGGTTTAATTTCCCTTAAAAAATCCCAGGAGTCTTTCAAAAACCTTTCTTTTTCCAGCCACACTTTGATTTTTAAATCCACAAACTTGGCTAGAGAGTGAGTCTTAGAACCATTAGCAGCCACTATTGGCCTCAATGGAGGATCATTAATACATTTATGCACTTTTGCCAAGCCAAAAATGTTAGGAATTAATGGTTTCTCTGTAACCAAAAGGTTAAAGGTGGTTTGGTCAATTAAACAATTCTGAAGTAATTCCCTTAAAGCAAAGTCTATTTTAGAATAGGAAATATTGATTTCATTAAGTGAAGCTCCGTTATACCTCTCTTCATCCCCTGGGATGTTTTCCATCTTGGCCACATAAATAATGTGGTCCATAATTACCCCCCCCCCCCCCCACACACACACACACACACACACACACACCTTTATCTGGTCTCATCACCTTAACATTTTTGTTCTCACTCAGTTCTCTCAATAATAGACTCTCCTCTTTAGTTAAATTATAATACATACTATTCTTACCAAGTTTTTCTAAGTTCTCTTTCCACTGCCTTTTCAAAATCTTTTAACTGTGGGCAGATAATCGGATTAAAGGTACATTTTTTTCCTAAATTCAGTCCCAACCACTTTGCTGTTCCTATTATCATAAAAAAAACAACTCCAAGTTGTTCTTCCTTATAAAAAGTTTTAAATCATTCAATATTTTACTAATGTCACTGTTTTTGTTGGGAACAAATTTAAGTCCTTTAATAAAAAGATGAAAATATCTTTTATCAATATTCAAACTACTATAGCTGAAAATGTTAAAATGTGGCAATTACTATAATGTTCAGAATGTTTTATTTCCTCATTTTCTTCCCTTCCTAAATATGTTACACAGTTAATTATCTCCCTCGCCTATACTGATAATGCACCATTGGTTTTTTCTGTATTATTTCTGATCTCCTCAGATAAGGAAATTCTAAAGGGTCATTAATATCTGAAAAAAAAAATCTTCATTATTCAAAAAACTATTATAGTGAAAGTTATTACTATTGTTTCTACTAAAATTCCTATGCTCACCTTCAGTGTGTGTGTATTATTATCGCTAAAATTATTAACATAAACTTCCTGCCTATTGTGTTCCACCTGTTCTTTAGTAAAATGTTCCCCATAATGTTCTTTCCCCCATCTCCCCCTTGGATAGCATCTTTTTTCTTTATATTCTTTAAGGTCTGTCTCAATTTTCTTATTCTTATGTCTAGAAATCAACACACATTTGTCATCTATACTCTTTTTAATATTGAAGTTTGTCTCTCTCTCTTTCTCTACTGTAATCATTAGATCTGTAGTAATTTTTTCGTTAGTCTCTTCAGTTTGTTTAAATAATCTATTCATTTCAACTCCATTGTCCCTAATAATAATTTTCATAATAGAAAACCCACAGTTGTTAAAAATACTAATTAGTTCTTCACAACTTTCTTCTCTAATATTGTTTGGGTACTTATAAACTCTAAGCCCCTTAGGGACAATTGCTAATGAAAATACATTTTTAGGTAACTATTTTCTAAATGAGTAGTTTTATACCTCAACATTAATTCATAAATAAAATTCACATTTTCATTGTAAGAAAAAACATGTTCACTGTTCACATTATTGTCAGCATGTCTATCACATAATTCAAAACTCTGTAACCATTCCTGCCATTTAAAGTATCTCTTGGCAGAGTTCATTTGAACATTGTCATTAAACATGTTAGAATCATCTGAATTCAACCTACGGTTGACAGTCCTTTTCTCTTTGGGTCTCGCTCCCAAAGAATGTTGTAGGTTAATGTCCACATCAGTTTCTGCAACAGTCCCAGTTATAAAAACTCCTGGTATACCCGCCAAGGATGCCGTCACATCTGCAGCTCCATTTTCTTCCTGTTCAGGACCAAAAACACTGCCGACCGAATTCCTTCCATTGGACATCAATAGGTCATCCATTTCTTGGTTTCCAGGTGGTGTACTTCTTTTTTCCCATTAAAAGAAGTTGGGAAATGCTGTTATTCAGCAATTTGACAAGCTGGGTAAGCTCGCCCATAGCGCTTTTCAGCTTGGCAACCTTTCCTTGCTCAGAACGTTTTTGCCCACTTATATCTGGCTCAGTCATCTCTATTCTTTACCACAAAGCCAAAAAAAATGAGAAAAAGTGCTTCAGGGAGTAAACCTCCTTCAGACTAATCACAAAAAGCACTTTAGAAGCCGGAGAGAAGCGAGTGGTAAAACCGAAAATATTTTTAATGTAGCACAAAGCACAAAATGCTTAACTGATTCACCGCATTTTTCGTTCCTAATGGAACTTCCTCAGATGCAAATCAGTTAACTCAGTCAATTAAAGGTTTATATGCCACATTTAAAATGAAAAGAACCAATCAAATTCATATATTGTTTCATGAATATTCATATAGACATGCTGACATCCTAAATTAAGTTAATATAAACAAAATACTTAATAATTTAATATAAAATATTTTATAAAACCATTCCTAAAATGTATTATTATTCAATAAGTTTCATTACATGTAGATAAATGTGTGTATATATATATATATATATATATATATATATATATATATATATATATATATATATATATAAATAAAGTAAATATGTATGCATAAAACTTAAATCTAAAACGCCTTAAAAGTTCCATTAGGAACTAAAAACGAGGTGAATCAGTTAAGCGCTTTGTGACTTGTGCTTTGTGCTACATTAAAAATATTTTCTGGCTTCTAAAGTACTTTTTTATGATTAGTGATAAAAAACACTCATTTATAGAGCTGCTGTAAACTGGGAGACAAAAAATTATTAGATGGGTCGGAATAAGGTTGTGGATAAGAGTTTCAGATTGGAGTTTTGCAGGAATATATTGGAAGCCATTAAAACTGCACACAAATCAAATCTGTCAGAAAGAGAACCAGGATCTGAAAGTTATAAGGAAGATCAAAACAGAAGTCAAATTACAATTAATACTCAAAACTAAGGCTAGTCATAAATCCTTCTTTAGTTGCATCAGGCAGTTAAAAAGTAACACACACACATGGTGCTCTGAATTAATTCATAATGGTATTAAAGATATTGCTAATATGCTTGTAGATACATTTATTGCCAGCTTGACACCATTAATAGTCATTGAAGGTGGTGTTCTTAGTCAGTGTTAGAGTACTGATTCCTAAGGCTACCTGCCATGCAGAAGCCAGCGACCAGCTCAATTTCCAGAGTCTTTGCATCATCCCTAGCCTACAGACGTCCGAGGACCAACATCCTAACATCAGAGTATATACAAGAAGGGTGTCTGTCAGCATCATCTTCATTTCTGCTGTCCGATGCACCTTTTTATGTGTATAGTACATTTGCAGTCTGTCAGTCAGCTTGCTCTTCCCAGAGTTTCTTCACTCTAACAGTCATGTAGCTACCCTGTCAGGAATTTTCCTCTTCTAATTAATGTTTAAAAAGGTTTATAATTGCTTGAAATGTGGGAAGCAAATCCTGTATAAAGGATGTTATGTAGTCCTATCTCGCCTACATTCTTACCCGACTCGGCCGATTTTACTAGCTCGAAGTCTTTCATTGGCTGGGCTAAGCAGGTATCCCACGGTGCACTGCCCCATATCCCCAGATCTCATTTGCCTCTCGTGTAGCTCGGACGTGGTCTCGCTTGGCTGTGGCTAAGTACCTTCTTTTTCTTGTCTTAAAGAAAAGTTTTGATTCATATCAAAAGCTATTTTCATAGCTATTTGTCTAAGATTGTCTAAGTTTTGTTGAGGTTGTGATTGTGTGATTGTTGTGTGGTATCCCACTGACTGTTCCCTCAGGCTAGGCCCGTTTCAGTTAGAGGGCCTAGTTCTCCTCATTTTGCCTTCTGTGTGAGTACGGTCTAGACTGTTTAAGTTAGAGGTTTGGGCTATTCCCTTTCCTTGTGGGTTTCAATCCCTTGTTGAGAGTTTGTATTTGCTCTTTAGTGTGTGTTTGATCACTGTTTAGTGTTGGTTACTGTTTAGCGTTCATTCCCGCATTTTGTAGTGTGAGCGCCTGTGTATTTTGAGTGCCTGTCACCCCATTCCTATCCTGACTCAGACTTAAATATTACCATCTCTTCTACTCCCCCCCCCCCCCCCCGAGGACCTTTGCTTTGAGAATACCTTTCATAAAATGAAGGAGGCTGTCAACTGAGAAAGCAAACAGTTGCTTTAGGGTTAAGCTCATTATAGGGAACTCCTGGGTTTACCATCCCCTTGACAACTGGCTATCCCTCCAATGCACATAATGCTTCATGACGTCTTTGAAGGCATTTCTTTGCACCCTGACTCTCTACCTTTAACTCCCAGGAAGCTTGACCATGTACCTTACACTCACAAGCATCTCTATAAGAACCCCAAAGCTGACCGGTCACTAGTTTCCACAGAATCTACTAAAGGGGCACCAAAGGATGCAGCTTGACACTCCCTGCCTAATGATAGGGAAAGCAGACGAGTATACAGATTTGAGCAAAAAGTGTGTAGTTTAGCTTACCCTATTTATGAGGGTGTGTAATTGCCAGTTCCACAAGTTAAAGTGTCTAGAGTCCCTACAAGAGCAAATCATTTGTAAGGCAGAGACCATGTGATTGCTAGAGCAGCTTTCCAGTTCTCTAGACATTCTTTAAGATGTGTATGATGCATTGGATGCATCATGCAGAGCAGCTGCCACAGAGGGGAGGGGAGATGCATATAACTCCATGCTTCATCATCATCCCTTCCATTTTCTGTATTAGTTTATACTTGTTCTGGAAAGGTCATGCTGCCCTCAGGCATGAAACTGCTTTTCGCTTACCTAGAATGACCAGTAGATGGCATCAGTGGATGCCTTCATATACCCTGACATCTGGACTTTTGCCCTTGGATGTCAGTCGGCTAGGGCTAATGCAAATACTGGAAACTGAAAAGATTGAGGGCTTTTGCATGGCAGGAAGACCCAAGAATCAGTACTGCAACGTTAAACTTCTCAAACATCTACACTTGTGGTAAGTATGTCACACTGCTTAATAGAAATGAGAACAAACCACAGTGACATTTCCATGTAGTAAGCATGTACATTTTCTTTTTAACAATTATTCACTCCAACATTACATAATTTGCTAAATTCCTGCCTTTCTTTAAACCTCACTCATTGTCTTGAATGGTATTCTGCATGTATTGTTCCCACAAATTCCATGTATTTTTTGTATAATTTGCTTGTTCCATTTTCTAAAGATCCCACCCTCCAGTTCTTTTATCTCCTTTACAGTATTCAGTACTTCATTTGCATTTGTTTTACATTTTCATTTCTGTTTTCTATTAATTGCTTTTTGTCAACCTATAGCATTAAACTTAGTAAGGTATTACTTTGTGTAAGTAATTCAGATAATTTGTTCCAGTTTAAAAAGAACAGTTTTCTCAGTTAAAACAATTTGCTTTCCAATATATTTGACAAAGTACTCTGTTGGGAATTTTCAAAATATGCCAACTCATAGCACTCCAAAAAATGTTTTCAGTAACGTCTCTTTTTACCATCACATCTCCAGCATTTGCTCTCTGCGTGAAGAAAAATTCTCTGAAGTCTGCATAGGATATAACAGTACCTGTGCAAACATTTCAAGAAAAAAATCCTAGAACTTTGTTGCATAGGAAGCATACATAGGCCTTCTTAGTATTTCTTTGTAAATTGTCTTTCCAGTCTCTCACCTCGATATTTTTTAAATTGTTCTGATTTCATCTTAAAGTTAACATGCAGTATTTGCATGCGCTACTAATTATTCATTTTTAAAAGCAGTTTTTGTTCTAGACTCAATTAAACACTCTACCACAGCTGGTCTTTCACCTAGCACCCCCTTATCCCCTGTACTCTGAGATCAATCCCTGATAGGGAAGGCAATCTCTAACTTGAAGTCCAAACTTCTGCTTGGTCTGTGCCACTGTATTACGTTTCCTTCTCTAGTTATTTGCTTTCAGTACTTTAGTTTCTACAGTAGATTACAGGACTTATTTCCTATTTTCTGTACCTCCTCGTAGTCATCCCTGCTGGCAAAGTCTCCTTTTTCCATTCCCATGTTGGTTTAGTTCTTAGAATGCTTTTTGCTACTTTAACAATATAATATTCTGTATACCTGTTGGACCTGCATTCAAAATGATTCTCTGATTTCTCACTGCCCTACCCTTGCTTCGTTATCATCATTTCTTTTCCACATTGATTTGTAACCTTCTGCATGTGTTGTATGACTTTCTGCTTGTGTTATACTAGTCTTAATTTCATAGCTTTATAAGCTATCCCTTCAAGTTAGGTAGTCCTAATCCACCTTTTTCCATACCGATGATCCTTACCCACTTAACTTTTGCCTTCTCCCCTTTCCAAATAAATTTTGTCAACAATTTATTATTTACCTTGCATGATTTTACCTCTGTTTGATAAAATGTCTGACCTGTATATAAAACTAAAAGAAGTAGAAGCATTTTCATCACTTCCTGTTTACTATCCGTATACATAATTGAGAGATTCCAGTTTCTCAGTTTTTTCTATCTTTGTAGTCTATTTCCATATCTTTAGCTGCCATAACAGAATAAGTTTTAATTCATATACCTCAATACTTCATCTTATCATGTCATTATTGAACCATTTCATGTGTGTGTTCATAGTTTACTGCTATGAATTTTTTATCTTCATTAATTTTATATCCCAAAAAGGCTTGAAATTATCTTAACTGTATTTTCCAAATGTAAAATATCATCTGCAAATAAAACTGATGTTCTTCATGTTTCACTGTTGCAGTAATCACCTGAGGGTTATCCCTACTGTGGTAGCCCTTGGCCGGCCCAAATATCAGTCAATGTTTTTGTGCACCGGTTGCTGACACCTGTAGTCTGTCGTCAGGTGGTCAGTACTATAAAACAAGGCAGACAACTTCCCCTCTAAGCACTGGGCCTTCCCTGCACCCAGCAGACGGGGCCAAGGTAAGCCCCGCAGGGACAGGACAACCAGGCGCCTATCCCAGGGCCAACAAAGAAGCAAACAATGGACCACTTCTGCCTCTTAGGCAGGGAGTTCTAAGCCAAGCTTCTATGGCAAGCACTCGCAATGACTCTCCCTTCTCCCTCTGCCCTCCTTTCACTCATCTAAAACTAGGAGGAAGGCTCACCCTCTTCAAGGACAATTGGGTCTCTATAACAAAGGACCAATGGGTATTAAAATTCATTTTTCAGGGATACATATTCTCCTTCAGCGAACTCCCTGTTTTAAGAGGGTACCCAGACCTCCCCCCAAACCAGTGGACAGAGGCATTACAACAGGTAAAAACACAAATATCCCAGGGGGCAGTAGAACTTGTCCCAACGGATCAAACAGGAAAAGGTTTTTACTCCAGACTATTCCTTGTTCCCAGAAAAGAGGGCACTTGGTGCCCCATCCTGGATCTATCCAAACTGAACATCTCCTTGGTGGACCTCAGATTCAAAATGCTGACCTTGCAGCAGCTCCTGCCTATGCCCACACAAAATTCCTGGCTTGTGTCACTAGACCTAAAAGATGCCTACCTCCACATCCCCATCTGGGAATCGTACAGAACATTCCTGTGCTTTAGAGCAGGCAGTCAGCACCTTCAGTTCTCTGCACTGTCCTTTGGCTTATCTACTGCTCCCAGAGTAGTATTAACCAAATGCTTGACCCCGGTTATAACATTCTGCAGACAGAGAAATATATAGATTTACCCTTACCTGGACGACTGCCTTATTCAGGCAAGCAGCAAAGAAAAGCTGTTCCAAGATCTCCTCTTTGTCAAAAAACTCCTAACTTCTCTAGGGTTCACCATCACGAGAAAAAAGCAAAGCAAAACCCCACCAGGAAAATTTTTTTGTGGGACCAGTGCTAGACACAGCAATCCTAATGGCCTTCCTATCCCCAGAAAAGCAGCGCTTCCTGCCTCTCTACCTCACCCAGCTGGCTTCCAGAAGTCACCTCACTGCGAGGAAGTTCCTGCAAGCCCTGGGATACATGGCATCTTGCATCCTTCTCATCCCTCTCGCCAGACTTCACATGAGAAAGCTTCAGTGGTACTTCAAGATCCTTTGGTGTCAGCACTCTCAGTCCCTAGAAACCACTCCCCCATTGATCCCTTGCATAGGGGATGAATTTCTCTGGTGGGCAGAGGCCTGTGCTATGAACAAGGGTCTTCCCTTCATCCTCCGACCTTCCGGCCAGATCATCACCACCGACTCCTCAGATGTAGCTTGGGGCGCTCACCTAGCAGGCAGATGTACCCAAGGCCTTTGGAATGCCCAGCAACTTCACTTGCACATCAACCAGAAAGAAATGATGGCAGTGCAAAATGCTCTGACGTCCTTCCAACCCCATCTCAGGCCAAGGGTCCTCCTTATAAAAACAGACAACACCACAGTAATGTGGTACATCAACAAGCAGGGTTGCACCCAATCTTATCTCCTGTGCAGGCTAGCCATGAGTCTCTGCCTTACAGCCACCTCCATGGGGCTACACCTAATTGCCCAGTACTTACCAGGAATCAACAACACACTGGCAGATCACCTAAGCAGAAACTTATTGGACCCACACAAATGACAGCTCCACAGAGAAATCTTACTATAAATCACCCAGGAGTGGGGGACCCCAGAGGTGGACCTCTTTGCTTTGCACCTCAACCACCAGCTGCACAAATTTTGTACCAGGGAGTATCACCTCCTAGCATGGAACGTGGATGCCTTTACCTTCCCCTGGAGCTCCCTCTTTGTGTACGCACACCCTCCTCTGCCCCTTATTCCCAAGGTTCTGATCAAAATAAAAGAGGAAAGACCAAAGACCATCCTCATCGCACCAGATTGTCCCACACAGCATTGGTACCCCTTACTACACAGTCTGACCTTACAGCCACTGAGGCTGCTTGCCCTAAGGTCAGACCTCTTGACCCAGGAGAGGGGGAAGGTACTGCACCCAGACCTACAGACTGTGAAACTTTCAGCATGGCTTATACACTAAAAACTAACAAGAAGTCCCTGTTAAACAAACAGATCTTGGACATCATCACAGAGGCCAGAAGGCCCAGCACAAGAAAATCCTATGCAGGAAAGTGGAAAAATTCTGCTGTTGGAAACAATCAAAAGGGGGCAGTACCTCCCATCCTTCCATCCCTCTCATCCTGGATTACTTAGCAGAGTTGCTCAGTAGTGGCCTCTCCTTCTCCTCTATTAAAATCCATGCCTCGGCCATCTCTGCCCATTATGATTCAGACCCACCCCCCTTCTCTCATCCTTTGATTAAGCAATTCCTCAAAGGGGCTTCTAATATCAGGCCTCCCAGTAGACTTCTTACTCCACCCTGGGACCTGAATTGTGTGTTAGAGAAACTAACCTTGCCTCCTTTCGAACATGCTGCTTCAACAGATTTGAAATACCTCTCCTGGAAGACTGCCTTCCTACTAGCTATCACCTCGGCCAGAAGGGTCTCAGAACTTCAAACTCTCATGGCTGTCGAACCCCTCATAATTTTCCATGCTGACAGAGTATCCCTGAGGACTAATCCCTCCTTTATGTCCAAGGTGGTATCTGATGTGACCCTTAATGAGGCTGTACACCTTTCCACCTTCTTTCCCAACCCTCAAAACAAGGGGGGAAGAATTCTACACTCACTAGACGTGCACAGACAACTCAGATACTATCTGGACCGTGCTAAGCCATTCAGAAAAACTGACCAGCTTCTTATAAGCTTTGCCCCAGGGGCAGAGGGGAAGCCCATCTCCAAACAAACTATTTCCAAATGGATTTCACACTGTATCCATTTCTGCTACAGACTAAATGGGAAACCCATCTCTAAGTCTGTCTGTACCCACTCCACTAGGGCAACCTCCACTTAAACTGCATTCCTCAAGGGAGTACCTACCAGGGACATCTTGGAAGTGGCCACCTGGACCTCTGTCCATAACTTTACAAAACATTACCACCTACCGCTTTTTTTCTAAGTCTAGGGCAGGGTTTGCCTCTGAAATTCTGCAGGGCCTCCTGACCCATACCTAGGACTCTACCTATCCTTCCACCCTTTACCTCAGCTTTGGGAATCCTCCCAGAAGTGATGACTGCAGCAGTCAAACACAAAGAACATAGTACAGTTGTGTACACTTACCATAAATGTAGATGTTCGAGTGTATTCACTGTTGCAGTCTTGGTTTCCCTCCCTCCACCCCCACATTTAACATCTTCCCCTAGGGGGACACAAGCTCCCCAAGGTGGCTCTTAGCCACCAGGACCACTTCTCTCTTTTCCGTTGTGCTTCTGACGGGTTAGGGCAAGAAAAACTGATGTAATGACGTTGGCTCCCTTGCTTTATAGTACTGAAAAGCTGATGTCAAGACTACAGGCAACAGCAGCCGGCACACAAAAACACTGACTCTGGTATTCGCGCCTGCTGAGGGCTACCACAGCAGGGGTTACCCACAGGTGATGACTGCAACCATGAATACACTCGAACATCTGCATTTATGGTAAGTGTACACATTGTATAGTAAATAAAGGGGAAAGATGACACCCCTGCCCTTGTACCGCTGTACAAAAACAGTTTTTGGAGAGGAACTCTCCTATCTTAATTATTGCCTGCAAGCCTTTCATATATCCCTGCAATTAAACCTATTATTCTATCAGGGAATACAGATGCTGCCTTTGTCATGTTCATAAAATCAAAGTGGACTCTATTGAATGCTTTCTCTGCATCAACAATAGCAGGGTTTTTCTTAGACTCTGCTTCTGTCTGGATCATCATCATGTTGTTGTCAAATATTTCCATCTCTCCACAACCAGGTTGATCCATATGTATCAATTGTGGAAACATATTTGTGATTCTGTTTGCTAGTACATACATTAACACTTTATAATCATGGCTTAAAATTGAAATGGGTCTATAAGAAGCTGGGGCTGAAGTATCTTTACCCTCTCTGAATAGTGTAGCTACCACAGCTTATTTCCAGAATACTGGTACACCCAAATTTTTTTTTAAATACTGTTAAGTAAAACCTTCTAGGTCTTTATCGCTTTCTTCCCTTCCAACTTCCAAACTTCCACTGGAATACCATCTATTCCTGGAGACTTCCCTGTTGATTGATTGTACATCACTCTTTTGTCTCCTCTCCTATCTGAGCTGTAATTATTGGGCCTCATCTTCTTCTAACCTTGGCATAATTAAATCTTGCATAATTATTTCCTTTTATGCTTTTTCTTGTTTCCCACATTCCTCTGTTTTGTAAAGATTTTCATGGAATTTCCAAAATATTTCTACAGTATCTCTGTAGGTTCTTTATAAATTTTTCTTATCATAAACTCCCCAGATTTGGTGATATTCTTTTCTCTTTCTGTTGCCTAAGTTATTGTGTTAAAAATGTTTGTGCTCTGGAGTTATAACAAAATAGTTGCTTAACAGCATCCTTTCTAAACCCATGCACATTATCCAATATATTCCGTTATTTTCCCTTTCGTATTCTGTTCTTTTTCTTCTGTGAACTTCCCTTTATTCTGCAATCCTTTAAATCTTTAAGTAGTTCCTGTTACTTTTTTCCAGTATGTTTCTCTCTAATCTCTACAATGTTTTTAAAACCCATTTTCATTTTTTCACACACCCTAGCTTTTTATTCTGAAAAAATGTCAGTCTTTCCTAAGAATTCTCAAATAATTTATATTACCCGTTCACCAAATTTTTTTATTTCTAATAGGTAAGTAGGAAAGTGCCAGTGTCTCATTTTGACTTCATTTCCTTGCATCTTAGTTTTTATCAATGCATGATCTGTAATAGTTATTTGATGTGTGATAATGCTTTCATTTAAATGAGTATGCTCCTTTGATATATCGTTTTTCTGACCATTCTAGCCCATTTATTGTACCTTGGGGAATGAATATATTTATTTATTTAGTTAGTTAGTTAGTTATATTTGTTTACAGGGATTGTCAGACGGAAGTAGCAAAAGCGAACCCTTTTTAATGGATGCCCAGGGAGAAAATCTCCAAATGTCAATATGAAGAAGACAAAGTACTCAAAATAGGAGAAAAAAGTTATTTTCCTAGTAGGATAGCTTAATACAGAGTAAGCTTATAAACAAATATCAAAAGCAGGAGATAATCCTACAGATACACCATTGCAACAGTAAATGTTTACAATTGTGTAACACCAAGCACATTCACAGTAGATCAGGTTTAAGAAATCGGTCACATTTATATGCAATTGCATTGCAGTATCAGAGCGCAATACAAGTAGTATTTGCATTGTCGAACAGTGCATAAATGTCCAGGTACATGCAACAACTGGAGTGTCCACAGAGATACCTTACTAAAAGGATGCAAGGCCTAAACCACTTGTCCAACACGGACCGACTGTTGACCCAGTCCCTATACTCTGTGTTCTACAGACTGCTAAGAGGTGACTGGTGTCTGACTTACAAGACATCCTCTGATGCAGTATTGATGGATTTACTGCTCATCAGTAAGTCCATTTGCATCAGAAATAACTCAGTCTAGGTGTCAGAAGAAAAAATTCAAACGAGTCACATCTGTCTTAGGCGATGAATTTTCCTTTATTAGCAGCTAACCAGATTACACAGCATGTTGGCCAAGATGTCCGGTCTGGACTAATCTGATCTCCTCTGATCTGATCAACTTGTTTACTGACATCAACTTTTATACTGCAAGCAAAACAACTTTTTGTTACATTTCTGACCGTTGACAGTTGGCTATGTAAAACTTATAGGATAAACATGTTTATCACAAATTACCTCAAACCCACAGCTAGTACAGAATGTTCAAGAAGTACAAAATGTTCAATTCTACAACGGTAGCTCAAATTTTCCAGGACACACAGCCTGCCCCAGTAAATTAACTCTTACTCGGCCGTGCATCCTTATCCCAGGCTTCACTGAGCTATAACCACATCTCTTTATTCTGAAATGCAGAAAACAGGTATTATTCAGGTTCATAAGCAGTGCTGCATTTTGTTCACATATGAGGCCCATCTTTGATAGGCATATCCCAACAAATAACATGCTCATTTTGCAAGAACAGGAAAAAGGCAAATAACAGTATGTTTTTAAAACTTTTTCTCTTAACATTTCCCACCTGAAAACACTTTTATTTGTCTTTTATTTCAGCAATATATGGTAAAAACTAAGTTTTTCTTTGCATACATTACTTCATTGGCAAGACAAATTTTTAAACTTCAAAAACATTTGTAAAGAGTCACATTTCAATGTATTCACTTTCACCAGTCTGTTGCAATTGCTGGTACATCGTCTTCGTAACAGCAGTATCAACCAGTCTTTGTAGAAGACCTCTGATACAGGGTATACAACAACAACCACATACCACCACAATAGCCACAGCGACTCCAACGGACACCAGGAAACTGCTGATGAGATTACTCCATTTTCCAAACCACGCTTGTAGAAAATCTGTAAAGGGATTATTTACCCCAGAGTTCTCTGCCAATTCTTCGGATAACATCTCCAAACCTTTCAAAACTCGAGTGATACTTCCATCAGGTGCAGTGTTGTTTGGAATATATGTACAACAGAAAGTCCCAAACATCTTGCAAACTCCTCCTTCTTTGGCCAGGAGCATATCCAACGCAATTCGATTCTGCCATGTCACCTGCGAAGTGGCCTCCAGTTGTTCAGCAATTCCTTTCAATGCATCTTTGGTATAGTTCACAAAACGCTGCTGGTTATAGTAAATGTAGTTAATCCAGTCCACATTCTTATTAGGTTGAATCCAGACAAAGATGGATGTAAAACCAGCTGCTATTTGGTTTATTGCTTTTTATTCATCAGGTACACCTCTTGGTATGCCAATGCTATCGATGTAGACACCGTTATCGAAAGATTGCTTCGGTGCCTCTCTTTTTCTCCTACTCAACCACTTTGGCTTTATTTCAAGTTCTCTTACGAAATTGCCTGCTGGAACTGGGAAAATGTAGAATGGCAGGATTAACTTTACAAGTGCACAAGTTCCCTTCCAGGGAATCGTAAGCCTTGATCTGAGTTTGTTGTCTCCACATAACCACCATACGTCTGCTAAACTATGAGTTTGGTTCTCCAGAAATGGATTCCCATTGCCATTCACAGTAACATTGCAATAGTTCTTTCCCATATTGCCATAATTTTTCCCTGTGCCATCTCTGGAAATGCACATATACGAACCTGGATAGGAAATCGCTGCAGGCGGTTTCTCAACTTTGCTTATGACCGGAAAACGCTGAGTTTCATCTTTGCACATATCTTCAGTTTTGTTGAAGAATAATTTCAACAGACACGTTAGATTACCTTCATCTTGCATCAATGGGACTGTTGCTAATTGCTGTTTACCTAAAGCACAAGAAATACAGTTCTCATGATGTGCTTCTCGGGTACTATATCTAACCCAAGATAGCCATTCATTATGGTGTACGAATCCCGTCTCGAGTAACAATTGTTCTTCTTTTGTGAAGGCAAAATCTGCTTTATTTGTAGCATTCTTAAGGCTTTGTACTTTAAGTTGGAGAGTCCCCAAAGGATCAGTTCTAGTTGGAAGAGACACTCTGATTCCATAAACTCCTGAATCACTTTCTTGTGGTGACACAATAGTTATAGTAACTACTCCGGTACCTTGGAAATGCACAATTTTTATTCTTTGTTGCCCGCTTTTATCTTTCTCTGGTATCACTGCACCACTTGTTTCCCATCCATTCACATCTGTTGACCACCAAACACTTGACCAGGACGTACACTCTCTATTGCACAAGTATTTTGCACGAGTCAAGAAATTGTTATTGTTCCATTTAGAACAGTCCAAAATTCCTTCACAAAGTTTCACCTTAAACACAGTAGTAACACCTGTTTGTGCTTGCAGCACCACCATTCCTTTTTCTCTTGCAACTGTTCCTTCTTGTATGGACATATTTACTTTTGCCACCAAAATCATCATCATGTGACAGTTCAAGTACCAGTTGAACATGGCCATCCTCCCTAAGGACTACCTTGCGCCGTTGGTTTCTTCACTGGGTTTGAGACGAACTAACCCCTATTGGGCTAATCCCCCTTTGTAGCCAGACTTTGCGCTCAGAGGTCCGGTGGAGTTTGACCAATATCAGTGGCAGAAGGAAGAGCCTTGAGTTTTTTACAGTGGGTGATATGAATCCACGAAGTCCTCTCAGCGATCTTTACAGCCGTAGGTGTCGAGATAAGTACTTGGTATGGGCCTTCCCACCTGGGGGATGACCAATTCTTTCTCTTCACAATTCGGATCCACACCCAGTCCCCGGGTGCCATGCTTAACAAGGTTTCATTTCTGGAATCTGCAAAGGAGTCATTGGTTACAAGAGATTTGACATTTAGCAGCTTCTTCATATAACCGCTAGATCCTTACCCCCCTCATGTTCCGCTGGCAACAATCCTTGCCACTGCGGGACATAATATGGTCTCCTAAACAAAAGTTCAAATGGTGTAAGTCCTTTGTAGGAAGGTGAGATTCGCATGTACAGGAGTGCCAACGGAAGGCACGCAGCCCATGACCTATGTGTTTCTGCCATTAGTTTGCGGAGCTTACTCTTCAAGACACCGTTGTGTCTTTCCACCAGTCCAGCTGAATGGGGATGGTAAGCACAATGATTTTTGAGATCAATTTGAAACACTTGACCCAATTTCTGAACAATCTGGTTAACAAGATGAGACCCATTATCACTGTAAATGCGTCTTGGTAGGCCAAATCGGGGAATTATTTCTATAGTCAAAAGCTTTGCTACTGTTTGTGCATTCAGATGCTTCACTGGAAAAGCTTCTACCCATTTAGAAAAAGCATCAATAATGACCAAGCAGAACCTTTTTCCCTCTGAGGGTGTCAGTTCAATAAAGTCCATACAGAGTGTGTGGAATGGATAAGGAGGGGTAGGGAATGCCTGCTGAGACTTTTTAACTCCCCCCTGAGCATGATACGTTGCACATAATAAACAAGATAAACAGAATTGCTTTGCATAAGTTGAAAACCCTTTACACCAAAACAACTTAGACACTACTTGAATCATCGTCTGTACTCCTACATGGGCAGGTCCATGGCTAACCAATACCGCTTACCTAAAAAGGTTTGAGGGTAATACCATTTTGCCATCTGATGCCTTATACAACCCACTCTGTTGAGTGATACCATATTTTACCCAACGACATTTTTCCTTCTGTGTCGTCAATGTTTGCATTACTTTTAGTGTTTCTAAGTCTGAGGTGTCCGGGCTCCAAATCATTATCATGTAAAAGCAAATCATTTTCTTGAGCTGCCTGTTTTGCAGCCATATCAGCAAGGGCATTTCCCCTGGAGACAGGATCTTTTCTGTTGGTATGTGCGGAACATTTACATATCGCTATCTGAAGGGGTAGTTGCACTGCATCTAACAACTGTAAAATTAAATCTCTGTGATTTATTGGTTTGCCTGTCGTCGTAACCATTCCCCTATTCTTCCATAGTTGAGCGAAAACATGTACAGTGGAGAAAGCATATTGACTATCTGTATAAATTGTCATTTTTACCCTCCCCTAAGGTACAAGCTCGAGTCAAAGCCACCAGCTCAGCTGCCTGTGCAGAATAAATGTTTGACAATCCTTTTGCCTCCAAAACTTCAGTTTCTGTGGTGACAGCATACCCTACTAGTGTTTTTCATACAGTGTCTTTCTTTGCTGATCTGTCTACAAACAAAACGAGATCAGAACCTATCAATGGAATATCCGTTAAATCTGGTCGGGGAAGTACTTTGTCATGAATACTCTCTAAACAAACATGTGGAGTACCTTCTTCTGGAGTCGGCAAAAGTGTCGCCGGATTAAGAGTAGTACATCTTTCTATGGTCATATGAGGCTGTGTCAGCAGCACTGTCATACACGACAAATGTCGACTAGGAGATAAAAAGGTTATCTTATCTTGCAAAAGTATAGTAGCTACTGAATGTGGAACCCGCAATTGTAATGGGTGAAACAAAACTAATGATGCTGAGGCTTGTACTGCCATGGCGGCTGCCACCACAGCTTGAACACAATGTGGCAATGCCCTTGCAACAGAATCTAATCTGGAGGAGTAGAAAGCTATCGACCTCTGTTTATCCCCATGTACTTGTACCAGAACCGAAGTCATATATCCTCCCTTACAATCAACCATTTGTACAAACGGCTTAAAATAGTTCGGAAAACCCAAAACAGAGGATCCTCCTATCAATTGCTTAATTCTAATAAATGCCTGTATTGCCTTATTTGTCCACTGTATATTATTCTTAGCCGCCATGGGAGTATCATAGATCAGTGCGGTCAATGGCCCTACTTCCTCAGCATAGTTAGGGATCCAGCTTCTACAAAAATTAGTCACACCTAAAAAGGACATCATCTCCCGCTTAGTCGTAGGCATAGGTGCCTCAAGAATTGCTTGTTTTGTTTTGTTCTCCAATTGTCTACCTGCTCATGTAAATTAAATAACCCAAGTACTTTACTTGTGCTTTCCACAATTGTAACTTTTCTTTATTTACCTTATGTCCTTGCTCAGCTAAAAAACTAAGAAGGGCAAGGGTATCCTTTCTACAACTTTCCTGCATGGGTGAGGCCATCAAAATATCATCTACATACAACAGAACCTGGCTTCCCTCTGGGGGAACAAACTGAGCTAAATTTGCAGCCATTTCTTGTGCGAATATTGTCGGACTCTCACAATAGCCCTGTGGCAATCTGGTGTAGGTGTATCTTTTACCTTGATAAGTGAATGCAAACCAAAATCTACTCTCCTTATGTAGTGGTATGGAGAAAAATGCATTGCTTAGATCTATGACAGAAAAATATCTGTGCTGAGGTAATAAATCATTAAGTAATGTATAGGGGTCAGGGACCACCGGTGCTCTTGGGATCACAGCCGAATTAACTGCTTGTAAATCCTGAACCAACCTCCATGACCCATCCGGTTTCTTTACAGGAAACAACAGAGTATTGCAGGGCGAATCTGGGCATTCAAAAAGAATTCCTACCTGTTTTAGCTGCTCAATGACTGGTTTAATTCCTTCCTCTGCTTGTTTACTTAGCGGGTATTGGTGCTTACGAGGTCTAAAACCTGACTTTGGAGTTATACAAACTTCACCTGCTGTTTTCATCAGTCCTACATCCCCTTTACCTTTTGACCATAAGTCTACAGGTAAGGCACTTAACGCACTATCTTCCTCTTGAGTTAGGAGGATTTGTCATGCCATTTCTATTTTGTCATCCCTGGGGTGCACACTTGATTGTGCCCAAGTCACCCAATTTAATCTTTGTACCTGGATCTGTTGATCCTTCAACTGACTTTCGGACATTGTGTCCCAATTTGTTACCTTTTTCGCCAAATCTACCCAATGTGTCCCCACCGCTTTAGTAATTGAAATATGTGGGCTATAACCTGAGCGATATAAAGAACTCATTTCCTTGGTCAAAGTACAGGTCACTACTGTATTACCTTGCTTATCCCAAAACATATCATTCAAAATTGTCCTTGCACATTTGTGTCTAAAGAATTCTTTTTCAAATTCTTTATCCGGACCAGGGGCCTGTCTGTAGTACATAGTACAATGTAAGTGCACCGTAACCTGCGGTGACCCGCTCCTAGATTTACTTAAAGCTAGGTTGATCAAATCTGTATCAACCCTCCCTGGCCCATTTGAAATCAAGTCCTGGCTATACCAGTAAAACAAGTCTTGTACTCCTTGTACCACCAAGCCATCCGCTAACCTTTTCGCCTCAATGTCTTTAGGTGTGGGAATTGCCGGTATTCCAAACAAATGCATCAAATCTCTTCCCAGCAAATTAACTGGACAGACTTTCGATATAATTGCCCTACACCTAACAGTTTGGTTTGTTTGCGGATCTGTGAACAGTAGAGGATGAGACAGTGGTTCCTTATAGATTTTCCCGTTTGCCGCTTTCACAATTTATTTATTTATTTATTTATTTTATATTTGTTGACCGGGCTAGTCTAGCTGGATACATATCCTTTTTCAGTAGAGGCCCGGGGAGAAAAGCTCCAATTATGATAAGATTACTACATACAATAGTTAGAATAAAAAAAAGGACAAACTCATCTGTTTCCCAGTTCGGGGGTAGAACTGCTGGACCCAAAAGTGTACGCGATGCACCTGAATCACATAAAAACTCCACTTTCTGTCCCTCAACCAAAAACTCTGTCATGCTTTTTTGATCCAGATGCATAGCAATACCCAAATGTGCCAGGTTTATGACTTCACAGTCACAATCCCACCCTTCCTTAATTTCCTGAGTGTCCTGACATTCATCGTAGAGACTATCTGCCTCATCATCATCACAATCATTCTCGCTTTCTTCTTCTTCTCTACAATAATCACAATAATGAATTTGGCGCCTTCCTTTACTATTATATAGTCATGCGGAGCCCTTGTTCGTAAGCTGTGGGGGGTGTTGCCACTCTTCGCAGTTGGCAGCAAAGTGCCCACGTCTACCGCATTTAAAACATTCTCCACGTTTTAACCTCCCCTCATATTCCTCTGAATGTCCACCCTGTTTATACGACGTGTCCCATTTCGGGCCCCCACGTCTTTGTACGCCACTACAGCACCCTTGCCCCCTTTGGTCCTGTACCAAAAATATACCACCATCATCCCCTACTGCTAACACTTGTACTTTCTTTTTCTTTTTTAAATTGAAATGTCGCTCAGCATGCTGTGCATATTCAAACAAAGGTTGCAGTCTACATGTTCTGTGATCAACCATATGCTTAGTTATAAAACTATTTATTGGAACCTTACAACCTTTAAGAAAAGCGTTTTTCAATTGCTGTTCATAAGGACTATCAGTAGCCTGGTCCTGCGGAATCATCATTCCACAATGGTTATTGAACACTTCTGTCAATCTTACAATATAGTGATCTACAGATTCATCATCATTTTGGATGCACTGATTTATTACTGTCCAATCTGCTCTTGGATGCCACTTATCAGAAATTCTCTTCAACAGATCAGTGACTCGCGTGTCTAACACCCCAGAATTATGCTTTAGTGTAGTGCCGTCATCTGCCTTACATGTCCAAGCACCACAAACTAAGTGCCAATCTGGACCCAGGATTTGTCGCACTACTTGTTCTACTTCTAAACCATTTAGATGATAACTTAAACGCATACCAGCTATGTCCTCAGAAAACTTTTGAAAATTAACCTTGGAATGAGGAATACCATCCGTAGCTCGTTTTATATCCTCTCTAGCCCAGGGACGATAAACTAAAATAGTTGGCTCTTGTCCAACTTCCCCTGCTTGTGGGTTTGCAACTTGTATTAAGGGAAGGGCTTCTGAGTGGTCAGAAAGTTTAATGGCCCAACGTCCTTGCCCTGCTGGTCCCGACCTTAACTGCATAGGTTGGTCTACCTGTTGCAAAGCAACCTTGGGTACTACGGGAATTTGCGGGTAAATTGGAGGGGTCACAACATTTCCTTGAGCAGCCAATAACCCACCCTGCTGTACAGATCCCACATCTTCAGACTGATATTGAGGAGGTTCCGCCGGTACAGCAGCAGCAATTTCCCCAAACGGTGGGGCAGTTGCCTGCATTTGTACTGCACAAACTGTATGCTCATCCTCCTTATCTAAAAATAAAGCTACTTTTCCACTTGGCACCAGTGATCCCTTTTGATTTATTTTTTCTTTTTCCTGGCACTATTTTTCTTTTATAGCTCATTTATTTGCCTCTTCTAACCATTTTTGTGCTTGGGGAAATCCCAGTTGTCTTTGTTTTTTAGTTCTAGTTCCCGCATCTCTTTTCAAATCTCTAACCAATTTTGCACAGGCATTCTTATTCAGTGTACCATCAAAATCATATCTCGACTTCTACTTTTTCAAAAATTTAACATTTTTGTTTAAACCTTTCATATACTTAGCATCAACATTTAAACAGGCATCACTGTCACACTTGCAGCAACTCGAACCCATGTTTCCCCTAGATTTCTTATTTTACCTTCTTTTTTTTTTTTTTTTTTTTATAGGTATTTAGGACTGTATCAAAATTATTTTACAGGGCTGCTTATAAAATAGGACTATCTTAACGGGTGACCCTAACAAACTAATCTTAACAAGTAATCCTACCCATCCTTAACTAAAAATAAAACCTTGTCGACAAGATTAAATTAAATTAAAAGAAATTTATTTTTCATCCTACCTGAAACAGATGAGACTCCGTTTCCCCTTTTCATTCAGAAACCATCCCTCAGATAGGGATCAGAGAGTGGCCGGCCTCTTTTCGATGACAAATCAGTCGGAGGGCTTTCAGTCGAGGGAATCTTAAGATGAGGAACCCTCACCTGCACAGGTTTTTCGGTCTCTCTGTCGGTCTGATCCGTATCTTCGTGGAAGTTTCCGGTCCGAAAGACCAAAATGTCAGAAGAAAAAATTCAAACGAGTCACATCTGTCTCAGGCGATGAATTTTCCTTTATTAGCAGCTAACCAGATTACACAGCATGTTGGCCAAGATGTCCGGTCTGGACTAATGTGATCTCCTCTGATCTGATCAACTTGTTTACTGACATCAACTTTTATACTGCAAGCAAAACAACTTTTTGATACATTTCTGACCGTTGACAATTGGCTATGAAAAACATATAGGATAAACATGTTTATCACAAATTACCTCAAACCCACAGCTAGTACAGAATGTTCAAGAAGTACAAAATGTTCAATTCTACAACGGTAGCTCAAATTTTCCAGGACACACAGCCTGCCCCAGTAAATTAACTCTTACTCAGCCGTGCGTCCTTATCCCAGGCTTCACTGAGCTATAACCAAATCTCTTTATTCTGAAATGCAGAAAACAGATATTATTCAGGTTCATAAGCAGTGCTGCATTTTGTTCACAGATGAGCCCCATCTTTGATAGGCATATCCCAACAAATAACATGTTCATTTTGCAAGAAAAGGAAAAAGACAAATAACAGTATGTTTTTAAAACTTTTTCTCTTAACATTAGGGAGCTAAACCTCTTCTGCAATATCAACAGAGTGGTTTTGGAGGACAGATACATTTCTTAGAGGATACCGCTGCTCCACATTAAATAAAGTTCATCCTTGTCCTTATTCAAGCACAGCTTGGATCTATGGATAGGAAACAGAAAATGTATGCCAGGACTGCCCCCCTGTTCTACTGATGGACAGATCCAGCTACTAAAAGCTTTAGCCCATACATGTGTACCCTCAAGTTATCTAACATATGTTCCCAGTTATTCTCATTAGGGCTAATATGCAATTATCAACCATGGTATAGGTAAGGCCAGTTTCTAACCAGATGGAATAGGTTAATTTCTGAAGTCAAAAAGGGAAACTGGCTAGGCTTAAAATGGTCCACTAGGGCAGCTAATCTAGTACTTACCTGTGAACCTATAAATAAGAGTTTTCAGATAATAGCCAGATATTCTTGCTTATTTTGATTTTACAGGTTTTTCCATTTTCTTAGGAAGCAAGACAGACTGGATATTGGGAAGCACTCCACTTTGCGCAGTAGTGACACCTCCGAGCAATTTATTCAGCTCTTCATCATTTCGGATAACCAATTGCAGATGCCTAGGAATAATGATATTTTTATTATTATCTCGATCTGCATTACCAGCTAACTCTAGAATTTCTGCCGTGAGATTTTCAAGTACGACTGCCAAGTAGACAAGGGGCTCCAGCCCAAACCCGTTCAGTGTAATTGCCCTTTCTGAGCAGTCTATGACACGACCCACCAGGAACTGCAGTCCAGCTTGTGATGAACGAGCCTTAGCCTTTGCACGGGCCTTGCCGCCAGTTGTCTATCATATCTTGTGTAGAGAGTAGGTAAGTAGAGAAGAGTGTAGGTCTAAAGGAGGTAGAGTAAGTAGATGAACAGACTGCAAGATAGTAGAGCTGGAGGGGTAGGAAATGAGTAGAGAAAGTAGGCAGGAAGCTTTTGAATCTAGAGTATGAATAATAGTAGGAAAAGAGAAAGGAGAAATAAAATGGAGGAAGGCCTGCCTTAAGTTAAATTTAGTAGTTTTATAAAATATTGTGTGAGTGAGAAGAGAAGGCGGAACAAAAGCCATCTAGAAAGGTGAAGACAGTGCAGTGTAATAATGGAAGTTCTGCCTGATTCCTACTAATGAAATCACATCTTCCATACCAAGTATTATCATATATTTCTTCAGAAGTCTACCTTCTTTTGCTATGTTTTCCCTTCTTTTATGTTTTGCCTTCTAGTTCCCCCTGAAATATCCTTACTTTTGCAAATCTTACTTCAGTCACCACCCATAAATAAGCCAGACATAAATAAAGCTGATGTTTTATCCCCAAATTATCTCAAGTTCCATAATACCAGTTTTAGTTGGAATATAAATGCATAACATTGTAATCATCCTACCCTGCTAATAACACCTTAGTACCACACTTCTGCCATTATTGTCTCTCGCTCTTGTTTGTCATTATTGGTCTCCTCTAGCAATCAGTGTTATAACTCCCTGTGTCCATTGTCCATGATATTCTGCTGAATATCCTGAAATCCCATCTTTATCACATTCACATGCTCATTTCTATCCATATGTGTCCTCTGCAAGATAGCAATTTGCGCAGTACGTTTCTTAATATAATTCGCTACTCTATGCGCTGTACCTGTAAGGTCATTTGCATTGCATGATAATATTGATAGAGTAGCCATTATGATAGCTATTTTTCCTACTTATTATTACATGACAGTCATTTTGCACGCATAGTTCCAGCTTTTAGGTTACTTACACATACTAATGTTTGTCAGGCTGCCAGACACCTTTTTGTCTCCTTGGAGTGTTGTCATTGGCAATGTAATTAATGTTCATAGAATTTTTAGGGCAGAGTCAGTCTATCATGTAGAACACAAAGGCCCAGAAGAGAAAGGAAGAGGATTGATTTAGACGAGGTTGAAAAACGTTAGGAGGATGATCTTAAGTGGAAAACAGGAGTGATGAATATGGACGTAGAAGATAAGGAACTAATATGATGAGCTATGAGAACAGAAAGAAAGAAATGGGAAGTGGGAAGAAGCTACTAAGGCTAGAGTATGACAAGTACAAAAAGACTGCCAAGCGGAAGTTGTAACACAGTGTAGAGTTCATTATTAGTAATAATACAACATGTAGTTGTGATCTAAACTGAAATTGTAAATTAGCTAATTGAGATCATCATTCTCTTTCGGCTTTTCCCGTTAGGGGTCGCCACAGCGGATCATCTCTTTCCATTTCTTCCTATCCTCTGCATCTTGCTCTGTCACACCAACCGCCTGCATGTCCTCTCTCACCACGTCCATAAACCTTATCTTAGGCCTTCCTCTATTCCTCTTACCTGGCAGCTCCATCCTTAGCATCTTTTTCCCAATATACCCATCATCCCTCCTCAGCACATGTCCAAACCAACGCAATCTCGTCTCTCTTGCTTTGTCTCCAAACTGTCCAACATGAGCTGACCCTCTAATATACCGATTCCTAATCCTATCCATCCTAGTCACACCGATTGCAAATCTTAACATCTTTAACTCTGCCACATCCAGCTCTGACTCCTGCCTTTTGTCAATGCCACTGTCTCCAACACATATAACATAGCTGGTCTCACTACACTCTTGTAGACCTACCTTTCACTCTTACGGATACCCGTCTGTCACAAATCACTCCTGACACTCTTCTCCACCCATTCCACCCTGCCTGTACTCTCTTCTTCACCTCTCTTCCACATTCACCATTACTCTGAACTGTTGATCCCAAGTACTTAAACTCGTCCACCTTTACCAACTCTACTCCCTGCATCCTCACCATTCCTCTACCCTCCCTCTCATTTACACACATATATTCTGTCTTAGCCCTGCTGACCCTCATTCCTCTGCTCTCTAGAGCATATCTCCACCTCTCCAGAGTCTCCTCAACCTGATTCCTACTCTCACTACAGATCACAATGTCATCTGCAAACATCATAGTCCACGGGGCCTCCTGTCTGATCTCATCTGTCAACCTGTCCATCACCACTGCAAATAAGAAAGGACTCAGAGCTGATCCTTGATGCAATCCCACCTCCACCTTAAACGGATCTGTCACTCCCACTGCAGTCCTCACCACTGTCATACTACCCTCGTACATATCCTGTACCACTCTTACGTACTTCTCTGCCACTCCCGACTTCCTCATACAATACCACAACTCTTTAGCTAATTGAGATACTGATGATTAATTTGAGCACAAAGTGGAAATGATTATAAAAGTTGGCTAAATGGAAATGGAAGGAGAAAGAGTTGTGAGAATGAAACTTTGTGAAGAATGGTGAAGTGGTAAAGATGAATAAAAGGAAAACAGGAAAGTGATAAATAGTAGGAAAATAGTAGGGATGTTTTATTTCAGAGAATGGTGAGATAAAAAAAAGTAGAAGTGGAAAGGTGTAATAATGCAGATGGAAACTGGAGAGTAGGCCGGGAAGACAGGATAATCAGCAACTGAGCATGTAGATGGTACAGATTAGTGAAGGTATGTGATGCACAGAATGAATTGTATTGGTACAATGCAACTGCAGTATTTTTTTAAAGAAGTTATGGAGAATAAGTTGAAAGTGTTGAATAGTGAGTATAGGTAGTAGTATGGATAAGGTCTGGGAGGGCATTCTGAATTTTCGCCACATGGAAATTTTATGTTGCATCACCAGAGTAATTCTTTCCCCTTAGCACTTGGAGGGTTGCAGTGACAGATCAGTGTGTCCTAACAGCTGTACTTATTAGCTCTGGTGTTAGGGAAAAAGTAATAGATTACCATACTGGTGTAACTTGAATCAGTTATTCTTGCGTAGTAATATTTGCCATTGCAGACTTTCAAGGAGTAGGCATCAGTGAGCTTAAGAGGATGTATTAGCGGTGAGTTGTGCTGCGTTATGTTAGGATATTTGAATAGGTTAGTTGTAGGGAGTATTGGTAAAGAAAATAGAGAGGTTTTTGTGAGTTAGCTATAGCAATATGATGTTCTTCGTGTTTCACTGTTGCAGTCATCACACTTGGGTTATCTGCCTGCAGGTAGCCCTTAGTCGGCCCGAATACCAGAGACTTAGTATTTCTGCGTCAGTTGCTGTTGCTCCAGGACTGACGTCAGGGGTATAAAAACAGGCAGCCAACGCCATTACATCAGTCTTTCTTGCCGAGGAGCCCGAAGCAGAAGAGTTTGCAAGTGCCGGTCGGCCGCTACCTGAATTTTTGTTTACAAATTGAATAATCCTGAAGTCTTCGAAAAGCTAAGTACCCCGTTGGGGATCCTTTTTTCTTGCTCTATCCGATGTCAGAAAAAGTTAACAATTATCTTGCCTGTGGAAAGCAAATACCACACAGAGATATTCATTCTTACTGCATCACCTGTTTAGGCCCAGACCTGTTTAGGCCCAGACCACAATGTACCTAGCTGTCAGTTTTATGCCTTGTTCAACTCCCAAAGCATTTGTCGTTTGGGCTCTCATTGTCGCTAAATTATTTTGCTCTCTATCTCTGTATTCCGAAATGGCTTTGGTAAGCCATCCGACTACAGATACTCTGAAAAAATGTAAAGGTAAAGACAGAGACAGACCGCTTGGGTCCAAAGCTGCCGATGACGCTTCCGTTAAGCTAGTCACCAGTTTGCCGGTACTCAGGTGCTTTTGCAGCCCCTGATGCCCAATCCGAGTCCGGTATGCCACGAGACTCTTCAACTGTGGAACATGCGGATGTTTCTACCTTGGATGGGTCTGGAGCCGCTGTGCAGGCACCGACTTCTGAGGCAGTTCTTCGCACTACTGATGTTCGACTCAAACTGACAACTTTTTTTATCTAAAACTACTGAGTTTCTTAGGCCAAGAGTACCCGCTACGCCTAGAAAACTGACTACCAAAGCGCATGCTCCTGCTCCCATGCCACACCAACAAATGCTTAGAATGGCAGAAGACCTTATTATGCTAATTAGGGGAAGTCAGCCTTCCCCTGCTAAGAGGAAAAGAGACCAGTTCCTTGCAACTTCAACAGACCAGGAGTCCGATGAATCTGAGGTATCTGGTTATGAAGACATGCCCTTATCTGCTTATAAGGATTCAGATGCAGAGGAATCCATTCCCTATGCCTCCCCTCCAGAGGATTTTTCTTTTGGTGAAACCTTACATACTTTTAAGAGAGCATTTCCACTGGGAATGCCAAGACTATCCTCAGTCCAAAAAGAGACTCACAGAATTTCTAGATTTGCCACAGCACAGGCCTTTAGCAATACTCCCGGTCCTGGAAGTTGTTGATGATGTCTTTATGGAATCCAGTCTTACGCC
Source organism: Protopterus annectens (assembly GCF_019279795.1). Classification (NCBI taxonomy): domain Eukaryota; kingdom Metazoa; phylum Chordata; order Ceratodontiformes; family Protopteridae; genus Protopterus; species Protopterus annectens. The sequence continues at coordinate 602,910,103 of NC_056751.1, forward strand.
TGATACCTGCCTCTAGGAAACCAGACCGGTACTACAGAGTACCTGACACTCACACATTTATTTTCAAGAATCCTACTGCTGACCCAGAAATCATTTCCCAGGTATCAAGGCAACTACAGCCAAGAATCCCACCCCTTTGGACAGGGATTCCAGAGCTCTGGACAGATGGGGTAAGAAGGTATATACCTCTGCAACTCTTGCTATTAGGACATTGAATTGTCAGTTTCACATGCTGAAGTTCCAGCAACATATTATGGAACTTATTAAACAAAAAGTGGCAACCTTTACAGACTGTGCAGAAAATAAAGAATTATAGGAGCTTATGCACTCTGCAAGCCAAGTCAGCAAGCATACTTTGCAGTGTGGCTTTGAAGCCCTAGAAGCATCTTGCTGGGCAGCAGTCACTGGTTCTGTACTGAGAAGACATGCTTGGCTCAAGGAACAGACCTTGCCAGACCATGTCAAATCAAAGTTACTAGACGCTCCTTTGAACAAGGACAGTTTGTTTGGCACCAAAGCAGAAGAGATTCTTAAAAAGATGGAAGAAAAAGCTAAGTCTATGCAGACTGTTAAAGAATTCTTACAAGTGCAACTCCCTAGATTCAGTTGGCATTGCCCTTCCAAACACTGGTCCTTTCCAGCTCCCTCCAGGCCATCTCAAACCAGACCCAGGGGAAACAGACCACCCAGACTACAGTCTCAGGGTATGCAGAGATCTAAGCAATGGAGTGCCCCCACCCCCAAAGCAGGGAGTGGTAATCCACCTTCTTACGGAAAAAACTCACAATGACTTTTCTCTTCCACTACCCACCTCTGGACAATTGCTTGTACCTCTAGTAGGAAAACTTGCCCTTCATGCAAAAAAACTGGATGTCCATCACACAAGACCAATGGGTCCTCACCATTGTATCCCAGGGGTACAAATTTTACTTCCACTCACTGGCAACCCTAAGAGGGTTACCAGATCTTCCTCCAAACCAGTGGGCAGAGGCTCAAAACAAGTTCTATCCCTGCTCTCCATCAGAGCTATTCAGCCGGTTCCAGTGGAACAGATAGGTCAAGGATTCTATTCCAGACTCTTCCTGGTACCCAGAAAAGAGGGCTCTTGGCATCCAATCCTGGATCTTTCAGTTCTCAACACCTTCCTGGTGGCACCAAAATTCAAAATGCTTACCCTGCAACAGCTTCTACCTATGCTAGCCATGGATGCTTGGTTAGTCACCCTAGACTTAAATAAGCCTATCTGCACATCCCTATAAGTGAGTCATGCAGGAAGTATCAACGTTTCAGGGCCGGATCTATGCATTATCAGTTCTCTGCACTTCCCTTTGGCTTATCCACTGCGCCCAGAGTATTCACAAAATGCCTGGCTTCAGCCTTCGCATACTGCAGGCAGAGAAATATCCAAATTTACCCGTACTTGGACGATTGCCTGGTTCAGGCGGACAGTCAGAAATTGCTGTTGCAGCACCCAACATTTGTGAAAAACCTTCCCACATCCTGGGGTACACCATCAACGAAAAGAAATCAAAACTGGTACCCAGTCAAAAGATTGTATTCCTGGGAACAAACTTGGACACAACATCCCAGATGGCATTCCTCACTCCAGAAAAACAAGTCTATCTGACAGCCTACTTCAAACAAATGGCCACCAGAACCCAGCTATTCGCAAGAAAAGTACTGCAGGCCCTAGGGATCATGGCCTCATGTATACTGCTAATTCCATATGCAAGACTGCATATGAGGAAACTTCAGTGGTACTTAAAAAGTCTTTGGTGCCAACATTCTCAGGGCCTGGAAACAGTCATTCCTATCATACCCTGTCTAAGGACAGAGTTCCTTTGGTGGGCAGAAGCATGCAACCACAACAAGGGACTGTCCTTTACTCAACCCCACGCTGCCCAGACCCTAACCACAGATGCATCAGACTATGCCTGGGGAGCACACATGGACGGCAAATGCATTCAGGGCCACTGGAGCCCAAGTCAAATTCATCTGCACATCAACCAAAAAGACTAGCTTTGCAGAACGCCTTGACAGCTTTCAGATCCCTACTCTTTCCAGGACAACTTCTAATAAAAACAGGCAACATCACAGTTATGTGGTACATCAGCAAGCAGGGGGGAACCCATTCCTACAACTCTGCAGGCTAGCTATGGCTCAGTGGAACACTGCATTGGACATGCAAGTCCATCTGCAAGCTCAATTCCTGCCAGGCAAACAAAATTCACTGGCAGACAACTTAAGCAGAAATCTCCTAGACCCACACGAGTGGCAGTTAGAGCCCAGCACCTTCAACCTTCTGATTCAGAAGTGGGGGACCCCAGAGACGGACCTTTTTGCCTCCCCCTGCAACCACCAGCTCAGCAGATTCTACACCAGGAACCCTCACAGCAGGGCCTGGAAAGTGGATGCCCTATCCTTTCAGTGAGTAAATCTCTCAATTTAGGCATTCCCACCTCTGCCCCTTTTCTCAAGAGTATTACTCAAAATAAGACAGGACAGACCGAGGACAATTCTGACTGCCCTGGACTGGCCACTCCAGCACTCGTACCCACTCCTGTGCAGCCTGACATCAGTGCCACCATGGGCACCTACACCAGAACCCTACCTTGCTCTCTCAGCAGGAGGAGCAGATTTTGCATCCATAACTGCAAACCCTAAATCTTGATGCCTGGCTTATCCCAGCAGCTCTAAGCAAACAGGTGCTGGACATCATTCTTGAAGCCAGAAGACCCAGTACAAGTAAATTCTATGTGGATAAGTGGAAAAGATACTGTTCCTGGAGTCTTTCTAAAGGAGAGGACACAACTATGCCCTCCCTGCCTGTAATCCTGGATTACTTAGCAGATCTACTCCACAAAGGCTTGTCCTTCTCTTCCATTAAGGTACATGCCTCAGCCATTTCAGCTCATTACAGCACTGAGCCACCTCTCTTCCCGCACCCTCATCAAACAGTTCCTGAGAGGGGCAAACAACTTAAGGCCACCAAGGAGAGCACCCACCCTTGCTTGGGACCTTAACTTTGTACTGGAAAAGCTCACACTTCCACCCTTTGAGCCTGCAGCATCAGCAGACTTAAAATTCCTCTCTTGGAAAACAGCATTGCTTTTAGCCATCACTTCAGCTAGAAGAGTGTCTGAACTACAAGCACTTATGGCTGTGGAACCCTTCATTATTTTCCATGCGGACAGGGTCTCTCTCAAGACAAACCCTTCCTTTATGCCTAAAGTGTTGTCCAGTGTGGCTCTCAATCAATCTATACATTTGCCAACCTTTTTCCCTAATCCTCAAAATAAAGGGGAAAGGATCCTGCACTCCTTGGATGTGCATTTTACCTGGATAGGACTAAGGCCTTCAGAAAATCAGACCAGTTATTAGTGAGCTTTGCAACAGGGGCAGAGGGCAAGGCCATTTCTAAGCAAACAATATCTAAATGGATAGCACTTTGCATCCATTTCTGCTACAAGCACCGTGGGAAACCAACCCTGCAGGGGGTCAGAACACATTCAACTAGGGCAACATCTAGCTCTACTGCATTTCTCAGGGGAGTCCCTAACAGGGACAATCCTGGAAGCGGCTACCTGGAGTTCAGTGCACACTTTCACCAAGCACTACCATTTGCCTGTCTTCTCCAAATCCAGAGCAAGCTTTGCAACAGCAGTCCTGCAGGGCATTCTAGCCAGTTGTAACTCTTCTTGACTGCCTCCGCCCTTCTTCAGGTTTGGGAATCCACCCAAGTATGATGACTGCAACAGTGAAACACGAAGAACATAGTACAGTTGTGTACACTTACCATAAATGTAGATGTTTGAGGGTATTCATTGCTGCAGTCTTGGTTTCCCTCCCTCCAGCCCCTGGTTTCTTTCTCTCTCTCTCTCTCTCTAAATTTTCTATGCCTTTTACCCCCCCCCCCCTTTCAGGGGTATTGGTATTTACTTTTTACTGGTGGTGTTTTCCTCCACCATAACTTAGCTCCCTATTGGGGGCTCCTGACATTTGGGGCAAGAAAAACTGATGTAATGGCCGGCTGCCTGTTTTTATACCCCTGACATCAGTCCTGAAGCGACAGCAAATGACGCAGAAATACCAAGTCTCTGGTATTCAGGCCGACTGAGGGCTACCTGCAGGCAGATAACCCAAGTGTGATGACTGCAACAGTGAATACACTCGAACATCTACATTTATGGCAAGTGTACACAACTGTACTTTTTTGCTTTAGCTTCTCTAGCAGTGGAACAGTAGACCCAGGAGGCAGATATTTATTTTTCTTTTTTTTTGAGATGGAGTTTTGTTAAAGTTAAGTTTCAGTTGCTGACGTATTAATTAATGACACTGAATTGTTTTATGTTTCATGTATCGGGACTGCAAGCTGTCCTCTAGATTGGTATTAGAGGTGAAACGCATGGATTTAAAAACAGATTAAAATAAAAAAAAAAAAAAACTTTAGGGAGATGTAAAATAAGTTTACACACACCTGTTTTTTTATTGTTTCCCTTTTGTTTTTGTTTTTTTGTTGTTGTTATTTTGCAAGCAGCATTATTGAGTTAAAGAAGTGTGTCGTATTTATTTGTTTGCATTTGTTAAATGGAAATGTCCAGCTGAGTAGCCTACTTTTCAGTGAAGACCTAGATAGAATAATTTATTATTTATTTTTAATTTTTTTAATTGGGGTTGAGCACTGATTTAGTTGAACCCATTTCAGTCTTACCCAGGGAAAATATAATAGATATATGACCTTATGTCCAGAGTGAATGACAAATTGCAATATATACATATATTGTATACAAAGTGAATATCATAGTTGACTTAAACATATACAGGCAAAAGCTAAATGATATGTATAGAGTGACTAAAAAAAAACAACATATACATGCATTAAATATAGACCAACATCGTAGTTGGCATGCTGAAAGAATCACAAAATATAATCAGAACAACGTATGTAGACCTAACAAGGTAATGAAGTTAAGTTTTATGACCAGACAGCAGTTGCAATTTTCTAGAGTCTTGAAATGTGCTTTTGTGTGTGAATGGAAAATGGGGTAAGATGATCTTTAAGAAAGGATGGGAGAGAGTCCCACAGTTTGTGACCAAGGACTGAAAAAACATGGTCTGTGCATAGAAGCCAAGTTTGGGGGGGATTGGAGGAGAGGACATGACTAAAGATACCTAAGGATGTATATTGGTGCATCTGTGAGTAATCTGAAAGCTTGTGGAGGGAAGGTGTCATTCTTGATAAGTTTAAATAGTTGAGAGGCAAATAAAAAGTCAGTACATTGTTTAACAAGTAACCAGTAATCAGTAGCTTTTTCAGTGTTTCTGTAGTGGTGGTCATTTCTTGTGCAGAGAATGACAAATCTGCAAATGGTATTTGAAATGGACTAAATAGAGGATATATTTCTTTTAGAAGCTGCAGCACTTAGCAGGAGACAATATTCTAGCTGAGCCAGTACGATACCTTTATGTATGCCATTTCTACAGGGCTGGATAGAAAAAGGGAGATCCTCTTAGTCTAGAAAAGGAGAGAGTTGATTTTTTTGTGTGTGAGTAGTCCAGGTGGTGGTCAGAATGTAAGGGTGCATCAAACCAATCCCCAAGGTATTTAAATGAAGTGACATTTTCAGTAGTGTTATTGAGATGATCAAGGATTTTTAGAGGCCTGGAGATAAAAGTGAAGTTTTGCTAACTTTTTTAATTAACGCAAACATTTTTAATTTATTTTTATTTATTTTTTTACTTTGCTTTACATGTGGGAGATTAGTTTAATGGAAAGTGTGATGATGTGAGGTATTGCCAGCTATGCCAGGTGAAGTAGGGCAGTGGATGGGTAACATATGCCAGCATAGCTCGCTGGAGTTTTGTAAAGAATTTTATGTCATTTGTATATCAAACTGACTTATATAGATGCTTGTGTTGGAAATGTATTTGTAAAGCTGCTTATGTTAAAAATGTATCAACAGTGGGTCCTGCTGGACAGAAAAGAAATACACCTGTATGTCAGACTGTGTTGTAAATGTTGAAATTAATCTATTGAAACACAGGATACTGGAAGAGAAAAGGTTAATCTCAGTCCAGCTAATTTTGAAAAATAGTCTGAAATTAAATTACCTGGTTTAGGCCATAAAGATTCTATCTTACAGTTCTGATTACAGCCAGAGACAAAATGTCTGCGAAAACCAAGACTAGGAATCCTGCTGTATTGTTCTTAGGGGTGAACTAATTGCTACCCTGGAAGGACAGATGTTTTGAAATGGTTTTATAGTTTCCAGATGCTATAACACATCTTAGCAAAGCTCTGTGTGTATGTGTTATGACACATAGGTGCTAGATTCTGGTTCCGTTTCTAATAAAGGGGTAGTATGGGAGCCAGAGTCAACTGACCAGAGGTATGTGATGTCATCTCTGTAGTGAAGTGATATGTTAATACTAGATAAGACAGCAGTCTTAGGACAGTCTGTTTTTAACCAGAAAAAGAGGGAAGACAACTCACCTACTTCATCTTGCTTTGCTCTAGTAAATGAACTAGGAGACAGTAATTCTTTAGATCAGTCAGGAAAATGTAGTGAGATTAATTATTTTTTTTTGTATCTGTGTGAATTTTTTCATCAATGTTATTCTTAATATTTCTTTGGCTGAAACTCTGGTGTTTATTGTAAATAGATATTTAGTATTTTCACGTTTTTATGGTGGTTTATTCAATATATTTAAAATTTTCATTGTGGCTGATTTTTTGGAGAATATTTTAACCTTTGAGAGCACTTACATTTAATTGGTGACACTGTGGCCACTCCTGAAAGCCTTGTTGCATTGGTCAAAGACTACCATTTGTATTAGCATTAATTTTACTCATTACAATTGGGTACCCTGGTAAGGGTCTTAGGGTAGCTGGCTTTGGAGTGTTCTGGTGGCAGAATCTACCTTATGGTTTGGGCAGAGGGAGGCATTGCTGGTAGGTCTGTGCCAGCCTTTCCCAGATGTGTGTGTCAGCTTCTTGTCGCAGGGACACAGAGCACTGGTTTCACAGAGAGGGTGGTGGAGGACTTGGCTTGGATTCTGTTTGGTGCAGGGAGTTGCATCTGGAAATACTGTGTGTATCTATTTTCATTCCAAGTGAACATTCCTCACCAGTGTCAGTAGTGAGGACTGAGGCTCCTTGATTACTGGCCCAGAGGAGGGGCATCGCAGAAAGTGCATTGGGGTACATTGGAGTTGGGTTTATCTATCTTGAAGATGTACAGTAGCAAAGCCATGAGCTGGTGAAGAGTTGTTTTACTAGAGTTTTGAATCTAGATATGTTGGTCTGTTATCTGATTGTGGTAGGAGAATAATTCTAGATTTTGGAGATGACTTCTCAATCACTAAGCAACAAGAAATCCGGATAGAGACCAAAATAATTGGCGGGGGGCAAAGGACCAAAAATAAGGACAAATTTCAGATTTTTCTTACAAGCTTAGAAACTTGCTAGAATAATACGTTCTGCATTGACATGCATTGTTTGTCATTATTTAACTGGCTTCAATCTTCAATGATTTTCCAAAAAAAAACAAAAAGTTTGAGGACGAGATCAAAAATACGAGGCAAATTATCAGGACAGTCTTCAAAAATCTGGACAGTTGAGGGGTATGGTCTGAGTAGACAGAAAGATCAGCAGAGTTGCAGGTTTTAGATAACAGGAATTTATCCATTAAGTACAGTCATCTGACGGGACTAAGGTTGCATTATGTGTAATAATGCCAGACAGTTTTGAGCTTTGCTGGTAGTTTTGTGGAAGTTACCAAGTGGATTATGGAGATGAGTGGAAGTTCTTGCCAGTGTAAAGTGAGATTTTACAGGTTGGTTTCCAGTGAATCTTGCTGTCTTATTATAGCATTGTTAATTTTTAGTTGGGAGAGATGTTCATCGTGCTTCACTGTTGCAGTCATTACACTTGGGTTATCCTGCTGGCAGGCTACCCGCAGTCGGCCTGAATTCCAAAGTTCTGGTCCGGAGTAGGTTGCTGTCGCCTCTTCCGTGACGTTAGGGCGCCAGGGGTATAAAAGATGCAGCAGACACCATTTTCTCCAGTCTTTCTTGCCACGTGGTGCCCGAAGGAAAAGCAGTTCGCAAGTGCCGGTCAGCCGACTCCTGAGATTTTCAAAATTGAATTTCAGATCCGAAGTCTTCTATAAAGCTAAGTACCCCATTGGGGAAACTTTTTTCTTGCTCCAGACCGATGTCAGAAAAAGTTGATAATTGTATTTCTTGTGGGAAGCAAATACCTCATAAGGATTTTCATTCTTACTGTATTCCTTGCCTAGGCCCTGACCACGACGTTGCTAGTTATCAGTTTTGTGCTAGATTTAACCAACGCACTATTAAGCGTCGGAACGATTTTGCTTTTCATTACTTTGGCCGAAGGTTTAACTATATAATGCCGTTGGAACAACCGACGACCGGAATTCATAAAAAGCACAAGGAGAAAGAAAAGGACAGGCGTCCGAGGTCCAAAACCTAAGATGAAGCCTCTTCTAGGCCAGTCGCCGGTTCGCCGGTGCTCAGTGAGGTGCTTTCGCAGCCCCTGACACCTGCTGCCTCAGAGCCACAGGCCGCCTCCGACTCCCACGTGGAGACAACTAGGCCTCTGGATACTCAAGGTATTGGGCCTTCGGAAACTAATCCCTCAGATGGGTCTGGAGCCGCTGAGCAGGCATCAGCTTCTGAGGGTGTTTTCAGACCTACACAGCTTTATATCAAGCCAACTTCAGCATCCAAGACAAAGACTAAAACAGTTTTAAAGACAAGGAAACAAGTACAGCATTCTCCAGGACAGACTTCCATGCCTAAAAAACAGATGCTCAAAATAGCCGAAGACCTAATTACTTTGATCAGGGGTTCCCATTCCCCTCCTGATTAGAGGCCTAGGCAAGATACTGAATATGATTCCTCTGATCAGGTTTCCATTTCCTCTGACTCTTCTTCAGAACAGGGATACTCTATTCCTCCCTATGAGGATTCTGATGCTGAAGAATCTATTCCTTCAGCTTCTCCTCCTGAGGATTACTCATTTGGGGAAACCCTGCATGCCACGAGGGAGCATTTCCACTGGGAGAGCCAAGATTATTCAGATTCTAAGAAAAGGCTTAGAGACTTTCTTCTACTACCTCAGCACACACCTCTTGCTATTCCACCTGTTCTAGACATTGTAGATGATGTATTTTCAGAGTCCGGCCTGTCTCCCAACTCTTTACCTCCTGCACCTGTTAAGCCAGACAGATACTACAAGGGTACCAGATTCTCATAAATTTCTATATAAAAACCCTGCTGCTGACCCAGAAACCATTTCTCAGGGTCCTAAAGGGGGTCAAGGCTGCTACTGCTAAAAACCCTGTCCCCTCAGATAGAGATTGTAGGGCACTGGACAGATAGGGGAAAAAAGTCTACACTTCTGCTACCTTGGCTGTAAGGGCTTTAAATTGTCAGTTTCATATGCTTAAATATCAGCAATACTTAATGTCTCTGTTAAAACAGAAAATGTTGACAAATTCTGAATGTTCTAAGAGCAAGGAATTGCAGGATTTATTGCCTGCAGCTGAACAAGTGGGAAAACATGCTTTGCATTGTGGATGTTAAGTTGTCAAACTCGCCTTCATTCTTGCTGGATGGCTTCGGAGCCGATCCTCGGCTCCGACTCGGCACTTGCTAAGCACGAGAGCTAATTTTACCAGCTCGAGGCAACCCTATATCCCATGATGCAAGGCGTGACTACCTCAGATCTCGTTTGCCGCTTCGCAAAGAGGTCTCTTTTTACCAGCTCAGGTAAAGTTTTTTTGGATTAGACAGAGTTAGTCAGAGTATTTTTCCCCTTTTTTTCTAGGCTTCACTATAGTGTTAGCGCTATTGTATTAGATATTCTTTTACCCTATATTCCCTTTTTCTTCCTTACATAAGGATAATTTTTCTCCCTCAGGCCTTAAGCCTCCCTCCCAGTTTCCTGTCAGGAGAGTGTCTGTGTTTTCCAGTTTTCTCTCAGATAACTGTGTGACTGTTGTGTGTCTGTGTGTTTTTTGTGGGCATACTATGTCTAAGGAAGTGAAGGTCTCAGGCTTCAAGAAGTGTGACTCGTGCTGTCAGAAGATGTCTCTGACAGACGGTCACACTTCTTGTGTGTACTGCCTGGGGCCTTTACACCTGCAGGACTCCTGTGCTATTTGTCACTCCTTTAGCCAGAGAGTCCTGCAGGAACGTAGAAACAAGCTGATTCTATGTGGCTTGTTGAAGCCAGAGGGTTCTCTGACCAAGACTGGGTCGGCTAAACCCTCTAAGCCACCTAAAGCCCAGGCTGTGGTGCTTAAGCCTTTGGCGGTGGCTCCGACTCCTTCGGAGTCGAGATCGGCTCCGGCTGGAGCCGATCTTTCCACATTGGAGGTTGTGGTATTGGCTCTGTCTGGCTCCGATACACAAGTACCTATGACTATGTCGGCTCCGGCCGGAGCCGACACATCTTTAACCAGCATTGGAGCCGACAAGCCTTCGGCTCCATCTGGAACCAAAGGGTCTTCGGCTCCAATGGCTCCGTCCAAGAAGAGATCTCGGTCCCCTTCCCTGGAGTCAATTTGTTCGGCTCCGGGTTCTCCTCTACTTTTGGAGCGGAGCCATCGGAGCCGATCTTCAAGGTCTTCCAGGCTATCAGACCATGATTTAGAGAGGGTGGTAAGTAGACTGTTGAAGTCACAGGCACTAGCCCAAATGCTCCATAGCCCGTCTCAACAGACGACTGCTATTTCTCATCCCCCTGAAATTCCTCCTCCGACTCTCCTTCAGAGTTCGGAGCCGGAGCTTCTCGGAGCAGTGACCGTGGGTGCGCCGGAGCCGATATTTCCCCTTTCGGCTCTGTCGTCTTCGACTCCGATCGCTTCCATGAGACCTTCCTTGGAGGGATCCAGTCGTCGGGTCTACCTTGTCGGCTCCGAGGGGGCTAGTGGCATCGGACCCTTGTCCGACCCCGCTCTCCCTCTTGGAGCTTCGGCATTGGTGAGCTCGGCACCGACATTGGCCTCGGAGCCTTCCTTTTCGGTGGGACCAGGGATTCCTGTTTCTTCAGAGCGGGAGTCTTCTGGCCTCCCTGGGAGGGGAGCCTTCGAGGTGATGAGGAGTGTTCTAGCCCCGGAGCTGAGTCAGCGGTCTGTTCCATTAGCTCCTCCCTCTTCGGTGCCTGTTGATGTCTCTTGCCATTCTCTTGCTCCCGGACCCAGAGATCCATCGCCTCAGGTTTCCCCATTGGGAAGAACTTCCTCTTCCGTGGTTTCTCCTGATCCTGCGGGAGAACCCCTGCATAAGAGGACGTGCAAGAGGAAGCACACAGACTCCCCTGAGTCTACGACATCAGATACCGACTTAGATGAGTCGGAGGGTTCCCCACGGTCCCCCTCTGAGGATGTCTCTTTTTCAGACATCCTGGAACTCCTTAAGCAGAGGGGGAATTGGCCTTCCATTGACCCCTCCGAGGATGAGTCTGTATACCTGGAGGCTTTTGGATCTCGACCCTCCACCTCCTGGGTGTCTCCGGCTTTCGACCCGCTCATGCAAGTGGTGGCTCGGAAGGCATGGACGGCCCCGGATTCTGTGGAACCAGTCCCCAGGAGGCCCTCTAAATTTATTACGGCCCCTTCAGACAAACAGTTTCTTACCAAAGGTGTCCCGGTTGATGCCATGGTGGTGGCGGCGGCCACTAAGAAGGAACTTGCTGATCCTTCCGTACCTGTCCATCCTCCTAACAAGGACTCTAGGACCATGGATAGGTATGGTAAGCGGATGTTTTCTTCAGCGACCTTTGCTATGCGTTCGCTGAACTATCTCTGTCACTTTACCAGGCTTCAGAGAGACATTCTCAAGGAACTAGGTGAGGTGGTTCAGGATCCATCAGCTGCGGGGGCTCAAGAAAAGATTGCCTCACAGCTAGGAATCCTAAATTCTATAACTAACTCCTCCATGCGGCTCATCTCTTATGCAGCCGATGGAGCGAGTAGAGCCGCAGGCACAGGAGTGGCACTTAGGCGTCAGGCCTGGATGCGGCTTTGTAATTTCGCAGATCCCTTTAAGGCGTCCTTCACTAATACGCCCTTTGATGGTTCGGCTTTGTTCGGACCTCAGGTGAAGGACACATTGACCAGGTGTGAGCAAGACGGCACGACTCTTTCTGCTGTGGGAGTCCATTTCTCCACCCCTTCAAGACCCTATCCAAAAGGGCAGAAGGGAGGGAAAAAGTGGTTTCATAAATCTCAGGGAGTCATTCCTGACACACGTGGTCAGTTTACCCCCAGAGGCAGAGGGGGGTAATAACAACAGACGCCGCCCTAGGGGCGGAGGGGGTCCGCAGAATCAGGGTAGCAGGGAGCCTCTCTCTGATAAACCCTTCCAGCATCCCTGAGGTGTTGCCCGACTGTCCACCCTTGGAGGCAGTCGGGGGAAGATTGTCGCTGTACCCAATAGCCTGGCGTTCCCTATCTCAAGACAAATGGGTACAGTTGATCATATCCGAGGGATACAGTATTCCTTTTGAGAGATATCCCGTTCCTCATCAGTCCCTTCCAGACGTTTCACCTGGTCTAAGGGAATTGGCAAAGCTGGAGGTATCAAAGCTCCTAGCAAAAAGAGCCGTCCAACTAGTTCCAGCAGACCAAGTAGGATCCGGCATCTACTCAAGATTCTTTTTGGTCCCCAAAAGGACGGGAGATTGGAGACCAATTTTAGACCTCCGCAAACTAAACAAGTTTGTCAAAAAGGCAAGATTCCGGATGGTCACGCTTCAGTCCATTCTACCCTTTTTGGGCAAGGACAACTGGATGTGCTCAATAGACCTTCAGGACGCGTACTATCACATAAAAATTCACAGGCGCTCCAGAAGGTTTCTCCGCTTTCGGCTGGGGACCAGTCATTTTCAATTCAGAGCCCTGCCCTTTGGCCTCACTACAGCCCCCAGAGCGTTTACCAAATGTATGGCAGTGGTCACGGCTCATCTGAGACATCAAGGATTCCAGGTGTTTCTGTACCTAGACGACTGGTTCCTCTCTGCCACCACCAGGCATCAACTTCTCAAGGCCAGAGACTACACCCTTCACATCTGCAACCAATTGGGGATTTCAGTAAACTTCGAAAAATCTTCTCTGTCGCCTTGCCAATCTATTACCTTTATAGGTGCAGAATTAGACACTGTCAGGATGTCAGCGAGACTCACAAACCAAAGAATTCTGGACATCCAAAAGTACGTTCGAATCATATTACTCAACAAGAGAATCAGGGCCAGATTTGTCCTGAAGGTTCTAGGTCTTATGGCTGCGGCCATTGTTCTACTGCCGTTAGCCCGCTTCCACATGCGTCTTTTGCAGTGGATGTTGTTCACCCAGTGGTCATTCCAGCAGCTCCCCATGCGACACGAGATATTTGTGACACAATCGTGCAAGAGTCATCTAACCTGGTGGATGTCTTCCCAGCAACTCCATCAGGGCCGACTGTTTGTTCCCCCAGTCCCGGTTGCCAGAGTCACTTCAGATGCCTCTCTGATCGGGTGGGGGGGCATTGTCAGGGCAGGATGGTCCATGGGACTTGGCAACCAATAGAATACCATCTGCACATAAATGTCCTAGAGATGAGAGCAGTGCTTTTAACGTTGCAGGCCCTCAACGACTTTCTTCCTTTAGGGACTATTGCAGTTCAGACGGACAATATGTCCGTGGTCTGGTATATCAACAAGCAGGGCGGGACCAGGTCCTACCCACTGTGTCGAGAAGCTCTCAGACTTTGGCAATGGGCAATCTCCTCTCATCGGTTTCTGATAGCAACGCACATCCCCGGGAAATCCAACCTCTTAGCGGACAGGCTGAGCAGAGCTATTCTCATGCCACACGAGTGGTCTCTCAAACAATCGGTAGTGGACGAGATTTTTCAGAAGTGGAGCGTTCCTTGCTGCGACCTTTTTGCTACACCCCAAAACAGCAAATGCCTAGACTTCTTCACTCTCTTTCCTCTACCAGGCCATCCCCCGAGAGACGCTCTAACCTAGGATTGGCCCCGGGGACTTCTATATGCCTTTCCTCCATACCCACTTATTCCTCAAGTAATTCAGAAAGCTACCGTATTGAGAGCCAAGTTGATTCTCATTGCCCCTTACTGGCCTCGACAAATTTGGTTTCCGTCCCTGCATCGTCATCTCGTGGTACAGCCTTGGCATCTGGACCCAGTTCCAGATCTTCTGACCCACCATTCGGGTCAACTGCACCGATCCATTCCTTCCCTCAACCTCACTGCTTGGTTGCTCCACTTCCTTCCTTAGCCAGGCTTCCTATGATCTCTGACCCTGTTAGAGAGATCATAGTAGCTTCTGTAAAGTCCTCTACTAGAAGGATTTATGCTAGTAAATGGCAATGTTTTTCCTTCTGGGCAAAGTCTAGAGACTTGGATCCCTTTACTGCTCCTGTGCATTCAGTCTTGGAATTCTTAGCTGAGATTTTTCAATTGGGTTCTTCTCCATCTACAGTTAAGGTTCAATTGGCAGCTATCTGAAATTTTCATGTGGGCTTAGCGGATCAAAATATTATGTCCCACAAGCTTTGCAAAGCTTTTCTGAGAGGGATATTTCTCCTAAAACCTCCTATCAAAGATCTTCCTCCGCAATGGGATTTAAATTTAATGCTGGCATCCTTGATACTACCCCCCTTTGAACCGGCTGCTTCATGCTCATTGAAGCTTCTTTCCTGGAAGACAATTTTTCTAGTTGCTGTTACTTCAGCCAGAAGAGTGTCTGAACTTCAGGCTCTCTGTGTCCATTCCCCATATTTGGTTTTCCACAAAGATAGGGTATCATTAAGAACCAATCCATCCTTTTTGCCCAAGATTGCTTCCCAGAAGAATATCAACCAATCTATTGATTTGCCAGTCTTTTTCCCTAATTATTCTAACAAGGCGGAACAAAAACTTCACTGTTTGGATGTCCATCGTCAACTCTGGTATTACTTGGACAGAACTAAACAATTCAGGAAATCTGATCAACTGTTTCTTTCTTATGCAGAAAACAGGAAAGGTCTTCAGGTCTCCAAAGTGACCCTATCCAGATGGCTGTCTTCTGTCATTTCTTATGTTTACCTTCTTAGGGGCAAGCAACTGCCCTCGAAACCAAAAGCATATTCTAACAGGAGCCTAGCCACTTCCACAGCTTTTCAAGATAGGCTACCTATTGACACCATTTGTGCAGCAGCCACTTGGGCCACTCCTCACACCTTTGTTTCTCTTTACAAATTGGACTTGGCCTCCAGGGCCAGGGCCAGGTTTGGTTCCACAGTTCTCAAGAGTCTGTTCCATTGAGCCACCCAGGATAGAGGTGCTAGGGACGCGGTCCCATCCAGCAAGAATGAAGGTGAGTTTGACAACTTAACATTTAGAAGTTATGTACCTACCATAACGTTCCATGTTAGTTGTCTTCTCTCGCCTTCTTTCTTGTGTCCCTCCCTCCTTCCCCCTAGCCTGGACAGACCTTGAAGTTGTACTCTTTTCTGGGTTTAGTTCACTCTTTCCATGAGATCCCAGTAGGAAGTGTCACTACTGTTACTGGGTTTTGACCTGGTTTCTTCTACATTTAGTTTGTCTTCTTCCTTGTGAAGAAGTTTTTATGGCAGGGTTTTTTCTTGTAGCTACCAAACGAGATCTGAGGTAGTCACGCCTTGCATCATGGGATATAGGGTTGCCTCGAGCTGGTAAAATTAGCTCTCGAGCTTAGCAAGTGCCGAGTCGGAGCCGAGGATCGGCTCCGAACCCATCCAGCAAGAAAGAAGGCGAGAGAAGACAACTAACATGGAACTTTATGGTAGGTACATAACTTCTAATTATGATTCACTGGAGGCCTCTTGCAGGGCCACTGTAACAGGTTCTGTTATTAGAAGGCATGCTTGGTTAAAGGAACAGACTCTGCCTGTTCATGTTAAAGCAAAATTATTGGATGCTCCGTTACAGCATGATACTTTGTTTGGTGATAAGGCAGAAGAGGTGTTGAAGAAAATGGAGGATAAAGCTAAATCTATGCAGACAGTGCATGATTTCTTACAGTTACAGCCACCCAGATTTTGCAGGAACTGGCCTTCTAAGAATTGGTCCTTTCCCGTGTCAGACAGGCCACAAAGAGGCTGATACAGACGACCTAGAGGCAGACAACAGCTCCAGGGCTCATACAGGCCCAAACATTGGGGTACTTCTACCTCCAAAAGTGGAGAAGACAAATCACAGCCATATAGGAAACAGTCCCAATGACTTTCCTCTGCCAATGCCAAGCATTTTTCTCTTGGCAGCACCCTTAGGGGGAAAGCTAGCACTTTTTTCACAAAATTGGCACACGATCACACAGGACAAATGGGTCCTAAACATAGTCCCTCAGGGCTACAGGTTTCACTGTCACACCCTTCCAAAGGCAAAAGGCATGCCAGACCTGCCACACAGTCAGTAGGCAGAGGCACAAAAACAAGTAACATCTCTCATGGACATGAGGGCCATTCAGCCAGTGCCACAACAGGAGCAGGGACAAGGATTTTACTCGAGTCTTTTCTTAGTACCAAGAAAGGTCAAAGCATGGAGACCAATTTGGACCTGTCTATTCTAAATACTTTTCTGGACGTACCAAAATTCAAAATGTTGACTCTGCAACAGCTTCTGCCCATGCTGGGCAAGAAGGCTTGGCTTGTAACTTTGGACCTCAAAGAGGCATACCTGCATATCCCAATCAGACAATCTTGCAGAAGATACCTCAGATTCATAGCTGGCTCAATGCACAACCAATTCTCTGCACTGCCCTTTGGCTTATCCACTGCGCCCAGGGTCTTCACAAAATGCCTGGCACCAGTAATTGCATTTTGCAGACAAAGAGAAATTCAAATATTTCCCTACTTGGATGACTGCCTTATTCAAGCAGAGACCAAAGACATTCTACTAAAGCATCTGGCGTTTGTAAAAAGATTACTAATTCGCCTAGGGTACACAGTAAACGAAAAGAAATCAAAACTCTTACCCTCTCAAGAGATAATATTCCTGGGTGCAAGCTTAAATACAACTGCCCAGATGGCTTATCTCACGTCAGACAAACAAAGGCAACTGACTTCTTACTTCGAAAGCATGGCAACAAAGACTCACTTACCTGCAAGAAAAATTCTGCAGACTCTGGGCTACATGGCCTCCTGCATTCTGCTAATTCCATATGCAAGACTGCATATGAGGAAACTACAATGGTATCTAAAAGTGTTTGGACTCAGCATTGCCACAGCCTGGAATCATTAATTTCACTCATTCCCTGCCTGCAACAGGAGTTTCGATGGTGGGCACAGGCCCGTCACCACAAGGGACAGCCATTCACTTTAGCCACAGCCAGGCAAACACTAACCACAGATGCTTCAGATTATGCGTGGGGGGCCCACATGGCAGGAAAATGTATTCAGGGCACATGGAAACACCAAAGGTGGGGGTGTGTCCATATTCATTAAGGATATCCACACCTCCAGGCTAGTTGCTCAGCATAATGCATCCGAGGTTATCCAAGTGCAGGTAACTCTTGACAAAACTGCAATCCAAATTGTAGCTTGCTACAGATCTCCCACCATGCCCCAGGATTCCCACTCCTCTTTTCTTGATGTACTGGAAAATATTAGGGTTCGACCAAACACTCTAATAATGGGCGACTTCAACTACCCCACCATTAACTGGGAAAACTACTCATGTACCAACTCCTTAGCGCAACGCTTTCTGGAATTCATAAACTCCAATGCCCTAGATCAACTTATCCACACCCCCACCAGGGGCAACAATATCCTAGACCTAGTCATTACCAACATGAGTGACCGGTGTTCCACACCTGAAGTCAACTGCTTGTTGGTCCGATCCGACCATAAGCTAATCACCCTTGATATCCACATCCCACCCCCACCCCCCATTAAGGAAACCACAGTGAAAAATTTCTCCAAAGCCAACTTCATGCTTCTTAAGACAGAAGTGGTGAACTTCATGACACCCATGCAGATGGACAATACAGTTACAACTGCTGAATCCTACACAAATGCACTCTATAAGCACTTACATGAGTGCATGGATCGTGCTATCCCAAACAGAACCAAAGACGCTATCCTCCAAAAAAAGGAAGACAATCTGGTGGTCCCCTGCCATAAACAAAATGTACAACAGAAGGAAGAAACTGTTGCAAAAGAGAGTAAAATCCCATGAGTGGAGGAGCTCCCTGGTCAGCCTCAGTAAAAAGTTGAGATCCTTTATAAGATCCTCCAAAGCTAGCTATGAAAATAAAATTGCCACTAATTCCAAGGACAACCACAAAGCATTCTATAGCTATGTCAAGAATCTCAATGGCAACACCCAGATCTGCTCTAAGTTACAGCACAAAGGCACGAAAATTACAGAACCAACTGATATTGCCAACATCCTGGCAGATAGGTTCAGTGCTAACTTTACCCCCCCACACACACCCCATAAAGGGCCCATATCTATACAGAAAGAAGGCAGAGTCCCTGTAATCACAACTAGGCAGGTGAAAGCTGCACTCTCTAAAGCCAAAAACACAGCATCCGTGGGACCAGACAACATCCCAGGCTGCGTTTTACATGAACTTCAGAATGAACTTTCTCCTCACTTAAGCACCATGTTCAACAATAGCCTTGCATCAGGCTTTGTGCCCACTGAGTGGCGTACAGCAACAGTCATCCCACTCCAGAAAGGGGGAGCTACCACTGATCCTGGGAACTATAGACCTGTTAGCCTGACAAGTCTGGTCTGCAAGGCCATGGAATGTATCATCATGGAACTCATAAACAAAGACATTGGTAACCTCCAAACTCTGGATCCCACCCAGTTCAGGTTTGTGAAAGGCAGATCATGCCTCCTGAACCTGATCGACTTCTTTGAGGCAGTCACCAAAGCCGTAGATGAGGGTAAGGTGGTTCACACAGCCTATCTTGACCTCGCCAAGGCTTTCAACACCATCCCCCATTCTGGAATTATAGCTAAACTCAAACTAGGCATAAATCCGTATATTACAAGATGGGTTGCAAACTGGCTCACTGGCAGAACCCACATTGTAAAAGTTGCAGACTCCAAATCTGATCTCAAACCAGTGACAAGTGGAGTACCACAGGGTTCCGTCCTGGGACCGCTCCTGTTTGGTATCTACTTCTCTGAAGTACAGGCTAACACAGAAGGCCTCTGGCTAGCGAAGTTCACAGATGACTGCAAACTAGGAGCCATAGTCAAGTCCTCAAATGATGTGAACATCCTACAGAAGGGCCTCTCTGAGACAGATGCCTGGTGTCAGAGCCATGGCCTCAAGCTTAATGCCAAAAAGTGCAGTGTCATCCCCTTTGGTAAAAACTCTGTACCCATGAACTACCACATAGGCAGCAATCTACTTAACACAGAATGCGTGATGAGACCTTGGAACCCAGGTGGACAGTAGTCTCTCCTTTAATAGTCACATCGCCACAGTAGTCAGGAAGTCCTTCTATGTGGCACACCTCATCATAAAAGGGTTCTCATCCAGGAAAAAAGAGGTCATCATTCCCCTCTACTCGACACTCATTAGACCCATTATAGAGTACAACGCCCCTTTTGGAATGTACCTCACAAGACATCTGCAGCAGCTGGAAAGGCCACAGAAGTACCTCACAAAGAGGATTACTGGATTCAAACAAATGCCCTACACTGACCGTCTCAAAAAACTCCAGCTTTACTCCCGTAGCATATCGCCTTCTCCGAGGTGATCTCTGCCTAACATATAAAGCTGTGTCAAACCCTGAGCTGTTGGACATGCTACACCTAAAGAAATCCCAATCCCTCCGAGCTACACGCTCTAGGGACCTAAACCTTGTCACCACAATAAACAGGACATGCTGGAGGGATAGATTCCTATCCCAGAGACTTCCCGTACTCTGGAGCAGGCTACCCATCTATGTCAAGCAAAGTTCTTCATTAGCACTCTTCAAGAAAAATCTTGATGAGTGGATGTGAAATAGGAAATACACCCCGGGGATCACTTCTGTGTCTCTGCTCGACAGTGGCACAGGAAAATAACTTTCTTGGGTGGCGTAAGCCAGGGAACCTTGTTGGCTAGGCTACCTATGAACCTATGGCCCCCAAGCCAAAGACATCTACACAGCAATCAAAAACAGATGCTAGCTGTACAAAATGCCCTGACAGCCTTCAAGGACCTACTTCATCTAGGACAGCTGCTGATAAAGACGGACAACACCACAGTCATGTGGTACATAAACAAGCAGGGGGGCACACATTCCTACCCCCTCTGCAGAAAAGCCATGATTTTGTGGAACACAGCATTGACCTACCAAGTACACCTGCAAACACAGTTCCTGCCAGGAAAAACAAATGCTCTGGCAGACGAACTAAGCAGAAACCTCATGGATCCTCACAAGTGGAAACTAGATCCACAAATCTTCAGCATGATAGCAAGGAAATGGGGATGCCCAGACATAGATCTTTTTGCCTCCCCTCACAACTGCCAACTTCAGAGATTCTGCCCAAGGATTTATCACAAACAAGCATGGAAAGTGGATGCCTTGTCATTCAGCTGGAACAATCTTACAGCATATGCCTTTCCTCCACTGCCTCTCCTCCCAAAGGTACTCCTAAAGGTCAGACAACAGAAGCCACAAATTATACTAATTGCCCCAGATTGGCCACGCCAACACTGGTACCCAATCCTAAGGAGCTTGTTTCAAGGCCCAGCCTGGACATTGCCTCAAATTCCTCATTTACTGACCCAACAAAACAATCAGATCCTGCACAGCCAACTCAGAACCCTAAATCTAGCTGAATGGCGGATAGTGTAACCATTCAGAATACACCTCTCTCTAAAGCGGTTATGGATGTTATTTTGGAGGCCAGGAGGCCCAGCACCAGGAAATCTTATGCAGAACAATGGAAGAGATTCTGTGCTTGGAACCAGGCGCAAGGAATTGACACGCTTGTACCACATATTCCTCAGATTTTACAATATCTGACTGAGATGCTGGACAAAGGCCTATCCTTCTCATCAATTAAGATCCATGCCTCTGCCATTTCAGCTCATTACAATATAGAACCACCAATTTTTTCACATCCATTGCTTAGGCAGTTCCTCAGGGAGGCCAAAACCATAAGATCTCCAAGGAGAGCACCAATACATGCATGGGACCTCAATTTTGTCTTGGAAAAACTCACACTGCCTCCTTTTCAGCCAGCCAATGCAGCTGAGATAAAACTCTTATCATGGAAAACAGCTCTGCTCCTAGCAATAACTTCAGGAAGAAGAATCTCAGAGTTACAGGCATTAATGGCTGTGGAACCTTTTATTATCTTCCATCTGGACAGGGATTCTCTAAGGACAAACCCAGCATTTATGCCTTAGGTAGTGTCCAGTGTGGCTCTTAATCAAACCATTCATTTGCCTACTTTTTATCCAAACCCACAGAATAAAGGGGAGAAAATTCTGCATTCTTTGGACATACACAGACAGCTACGCTTCTACTTGGACAAAACTAAAGCTTTAAGAAAGACTGAGTAGCTTTTAGTGGCATATGCTGTAGGATCACAAGGAAAGGCTATCTCAAAGCCGACTATTTCAAAATGTATAGGACACTGCATTCATTTCTGCTATTCACAACATGGCAAATCAGTGCCTAAGGGCATTAGACCACATTCTACCAGGGCAACAGCCACCTCAGCAGCCTTCCTCAGAGGAGTACCAACCAAGGATATTTTGGAGGCTGCAACTTGGAGTGCACACATTTACCAAGCACTACCACTTACCTCTTTTCTCTAAATCCAGAGCAGGCTTTGCCACTGCAGTTCTGCAGAGCCTTAAAGCCACTCCTAATTCTATTTAGACCCAGCTGCCCTACCTCAGCTTTGGGATTCAACCCAAGTGTAATGACTGCAACAGTGAAACACGATGAACATAGTACAGTTGTGTACCTACCATAAATGTAGATGTTCGAGTGTATTCACTGTTGCAGTCCAGGTTACCCACCCACAATACTCCCTTCTTTGCTGGGACTTATCTGTACTTCTGTATCGTATACAACCTATGTGGTGTATTTGCTTGTAGATAAAGGTATTGTTTGTTAGTGCATGCTTTTATAAGCATTGTTTTTTTAGCCTACACTTTTGGGGGCACCTGACATCTGGGGCAAGAAAAACTGAAGAAAATGGCGTCGGCTGCATCTTTTATACCCCTGGTGCACTGACGTCAGGGAAGAGGCGACAGCAACAGACGCCGGACCAGGACTTTGGAATTCAGGCCGACTGCGGGTAGCCTGCCAGCAGGATAACCCAAGTGTAATGACTGCAACAGTGAATGCACTCGAACATCTACATTTATGGTAGGTACACAACTGTACTTTTGCTGAAGGTTGCTGCAAATGGGGCTGATGTATAGGAGTGAGGACATGATATGTGTAGAAGCTATTTTTGAAACATTATTAACTAAAGTGTTTGCTGATATACAGAAGACCAAATTATTGGGGGGGGGGGACTTAATACCTTATTGTATATGAATGTTGAACTTTCAGTGATTGTTTATCGTGACACCAAGTAATTTTATGTGAGATGTGTTTGATACTAAGCTCCAGAAAGTGCATCTTATTATATGAAATGTATACTTGGCAGTGTTTGTTAGATAGTTAATTAAATAAAAGTATAACCAGTTCCTTTTGCGTAAAGGGATAAGGTTATAAATATGACCCAGGCTAATTAAGTTTGATTAGTGGCATGAGCATCTGTTGGATTTGCCATGGAAAGGCGAGGAGAGGGGTGACTAGGCTTAAACCTTCTCACCATCTTCGGGGGGAGTCACAAGAGCCATTTTCCATGGTAGAATCCCCAGTAGAGTCCTGGGATCACATAAATGTGCTTGTCTATAAGAGGGGCAGGGCCAGTTGATCACGTCACAGGAGCCCACTGTACACCAACCTGTTAGATGTGAGGAAGTATGACTGGGCATTAGGGTTAATGGAAACCTTGAACCACCTCCAGTGGCTGCCTTTTTGATTGCCCGTCAGTTAGCTGTCAGCACAGTGATGATGAACAAGCAGTCCATTTGACAGAGAGAAGATTTAATAGTGAAGCCGAGAGGGCAAAAAATTGCAAAGGCAAGTATAGTTGGAAACATGAACAAATATTAAGTTTCATTAGTAGCATAATCAGCACGTGTAGCAGAAATAGTATAGTTATATACTGAGTGCATCTTGTTGATTGAATTAAAAAAGAGCAGGGCTGTCACTACAGAGCCCTATGATACAACTTGGTTGTATGGGCTGATGAGCTTTTATTTCTTTGTCTGGGTTTTTTTAACTGAGTGAGTAGTATAACTAGACAACGTCAGTTGATTAGAAATTGATGTCAGTAATAATTAAGATTGGCATGACTGAGGACTTCCAGGATGGCTGCACACTGATCAACAGCATAACTTCAGCTCCCTGGTGTGAAAATAGAAACTAAGAAAAAAGGAGTGCCATTGAATATGTTTTTTGGTAAAATTCAGTTACTGGCAAGTAAATACACTGGCTGGATGCGAAAAAGAAATTTGGAAAACCAGAAAGAAAATCAAGCAGAAAAGTTAGAGAGAAAACATTGCCTGGAAAAGGACTCTGCAGCTGTTCATCAAAACGCAGTTCAAGCTTTAGCTTTAGTTCAAGAGATGGCTTCTAGTAATTTAGAGGAAAAAGTTAATCAGATGTACTCAAAGATGATTAAAAAAAATGAAGCATCGAAGAAATATATCATTTCAAACAAAAAAAGACTGGAAAAAATAGACAGAGCTTTAGCTAGCATGAACTTGAACTAATAAAAATAGAAATATCAGATTGACACGAAGAAAAAGCTGACCAAGTGCAATGTTTTTCAAGAACTGTAAACGTAGTAGAATTAAAAGACAAAGAAAACCTGATATTTTCTGCTGTACCAGAGAAACTGGAAGGAACAGACTGAATTAATTTTATAAAGCACAAATAAGCAAATGGACTGGTGTTCCACAGAAGAATTTGTTAATTGTAATGGTACATCGAGTAAATGCTCCAAACCTGGCCATGAGAAAGCAGCTAAGACCTATATTAGTAAAGATGCGATCATACCAGCAGAAGGAGTTGATCCTTTCAAAATTGTGGCAGAAGGACAAAGCATAAAAATTGGAGACAGCATAATATTTGCAGAAAATTATTATTTACTGTACACCAGGCAGAAGAGGAGGAAATTTATCCTAGCAGTCAGGGAATGCCGAGAGGCAAGTGTGAGATTTAAGCTGCTGTAGCCAACTGTCTTCAGAGTGTTTTTTCCCTGAGGGATCAAAGTCATTTTTGAGACAAAACAGGCTAAGGAGGAAATAAGTTTGTCCAACAAAACGTGAGTCAGCAAACAGAAGGGGACTCTGCTTCTCATTAATCTGGCGGTAAGGTTCATAGAGAGACTTTACCAGTGAAACATTTTCCAAAGTTACAGAAGAAATTGCTTGGGAGACAGAAAAAAAGGCACAGGAGCTGGCTAAAAGAATCAGCAGTACCCTGGACTTGAAACATTGTGTAGTATTGGAAGATGAAGATTACCAGGAAGAAGATCATTAGCTATGAAATTAGTGAATAAATGGAAGACTATAAAACATCTCATCACATTTGTGAAATGTGATTTTGTAAGAAAAAGTGGCTGAAAAACACTGGACTTTTATTGACTTTGTTAAACGTGTGTAATGTTTAGAAGGGGGAACTAAATAGTTTTGGTTCGTATTTGTATAAAACATTTCATGATATAAACTGTGTGTGTTGTATACAGTAAAACAGTTTTGTGTAGTATGTAGTCAGGGGTATTTTAAATGTGTTTGGGAGTCTTTTCATTGACTGTTGTGTGTGTTAAACATATTAAAGTTAACAAGTACTTTTTTAGTTGTAAGAAACAGGCTTTGCAGTACAGCAAGGCAAAAAGGCAGGACAAAAGCTGATTTAATTTTCGTATGATGTGATCTTGAACTGACGGCGTGGGTGAGGGTTGAAAAAGTGTGCTTATTATATTATATGTAAAATAAGGTATTTTCTCTCATTAGAATGGTGACTGTCCATATTACTACTTTTGGCTTAAGCTGTACACAGGTATTTTTGTTATCATTTAGGCTTTAGAAATAAGCCAAACTTTGAAAGCCAGAAAAATGCTAATTTTCTTACAACTGCAAAAATATTAGTCTGTCTTCCACTGGCAAATGTTCAGTGGAGTTGAGATGTATACCGCTGAGGGCAGCTGTGTATTCTTTTCTGAGTGAAATTTACAAATACTTCCAAAGTGTATTTCCGTTGACACAGGCTGTCTGCAGGTGTAAGCAGTCAATCTTGAAAATTCTGAGTATTCTTTGCTAAGGGAAATGCAAACTTTCAAGGTACAATGGGAGGGGAGTAATGAAAACATTGAGTTTGAAGTTATGGGAAGTGAATAAGAAGTAACAAAGTCCTTAGCAGCCTTGATACTTTAATACAGTTAATAGAACAGTGTGCAATGTAAGTTTATTTAAAGATAGCCAGAACACTTTTTCTTGGGGCTAAAAGTTAATATTTTCTTAAAGAATAATAATCATCTAGGAGGGGAAGATAGATAAAAACAACGGCAATCAGTATAGGTGGGAGCACAGGCTGTGGCATGGGTAACCTTAATTTTAGGTTAGATATGCTTGTAGGTGCAGCTGTAAAATTGTGCCAGTTGTTCCCTTCTGAAGGGTTAAACCTCATGTTTTGAAGATGTACATAGGTTAGTATGTGTGTTCCAAGTTAATAGGGGATGTGGGTGTTTTGTGTTTAGTTTTTTGTTTGACAGTTTTCATTACAACATGAAGTCTTGAAAAATGTGACATAGGTTCAAATGGAGATAAGAATAAACTGTACAAAAGATCATCTTGCCAAACAATATATGCATGTAACACAAAAGCTGGAAACACAGGTTCAAAAAACTGTCGTGTAATAGGTGGGAGAAATAACTTTTTGTCATGATGGCTTTGCTGTCTACATTATCCTGGGACATGAATGGCCTCACAGGTATAGATAAAAAGGAAAGAGTATTGAATTGTATTAAGAAATGCAGAGTGCAAGTAGCAGTGCTGCAGGAGATACATTTGGAAAGAAATGTGCATATGAATTTGACAGGATTTCAGAATGGATATTCAGCAGACTGTCAGGGACAGAGGAAAAAGTGAGCAATTATACTAATTGCTAGGGGAAGCTGCAGCAGTGAAGGATGAGAAGTAAAGATAAAAGTGGTAGATTTGCGGTAGTAATGGTCTGTTGACAAGGGGGAGGGGATTAACAATTGCATGTATTTTTATTTCACTGAAAACTGCTGTTATGGAACTTAAGAAATTTTTGAGCGAAATAATCGGCTTTCAGCGGGGTATACTATTTATAGGTGGGAACTGGAGTTTGATTTGCAGTAATGAGGATGTATTGGGAGACCTGGAAGGGATGATATTACAAATTGGGGTAGATTCCTGAAGAAATTTATGAAAATATTTGGTAAGGAAGATGTGAATTCAGTAGCAGAAACTTGATCAGAATTTGCATTTTATTCCCGAAGGTGCAATAAGTGAGATAGACTAGATAGAAATTATATTTCACAGGAATATATGCATTTAATGGAAAGCTTTGACACGCATCCAATAACTATTTTTGATCATGCACTAACAAAACTAAGATAAAAATGCAGGGTAATAAAGTAAGAATAAGGCACTGGCACTTTCCCACTTACCTGTTAAAAAGAGAAGAACTTAAGAAATGGGTAGTGGAAAATTATTTGAGGGTTATTAGGGAAGTTATAGCTACAGTGACTTAGATAAAATGATAATGGACTAGGGTTGAAATAGAGAGAGATATCGTTAAGAAGTAATAGAAATTACTTAGTGAGACTGGCAAAGGTTGAAGTAATACAGAATAAGGGGAGTCTCACAGGACGAGGAGGAGGAAATGCAGAGTGTTAAAGAGAAGTTAAGGGGAGTATCTTGATAATATGCATGAGTTTAGAAAGATTGCAGTTAAGCAACTATTTGTTGATATCAGCTCCCGTGTCTAAAAACTTTTTTGCACAATGACTAAGGCAAAAGAACATTTAAAGGGTTGTCGCCAAACTAAGGAAACCTATAACAAGAAAAGTAACCAGAAATCCTGTAGAGGTTTTAGAGAGATTCTGGAAATTTTATGAAAATTTGTATAAAGCAGTGAAATGTGGAACTCAAAGTGTACAAATGGAAATATTTATGGAAGACTTAATTATGCCAAGGTTAGTGATAGATGAGGCTCGGCACTAACTGCTAAGATAGTTGGTAATGAGATAAAAACAGTGATGTATAATCAGTATTCAGGAAAATCAACAGGACCAGATAGTATTTCTGTGGCAGTTTGGAAATTATAGGGAAGAACTGGATAAAGATGTGGAAGATTTTGTTTAATGGTATTTTAAAAAGAGGAGAAGCGCCAGCATCCTGAAAGAAAGATGTGGTGGCTATAATACTTAAAGATGTTAAAGACCCTTCAGACCCACCATCATATACACCCATTTCAATTTTAAACTTGGATTGTAAAGTGTTTGTCTATACGGTCTGAAAGAATGGCATATGTGAAGCCAAATTTGATAAATATGGATCAGTGTGGTTTATTTGACATTAGTAGAACAATGATGATGCAGAATGCAAGAAAATGCCTCTCTTGTTTGTGGTCTTGATGTAGAGAAAGCATTTGACAGAGTAAGCTGGGATTTTAATGAGTGGGGCATTGCAAGCATTGCATTACCTAATACAATAATAAGGTTAATTAGAAGGATATATGAAGGATCAGAAGCAAGAATTTAAGTGGGAGGGTTCCTCTCAGTTGAACTGTGTTTGAACAGAGGGAAACAGGCAAGGGTGTCCTCTTTCCCCTTTATTTGTTTTATATTTAAAGCTATTGGCAAAGAAAATAAGTGACTCCGAAATACAGGGATATATTTGGTATGATAATCGAAAAGTTGGCTTTATTGGCAGATATTATTTTGTACCTGATAAACCTAGAAAAGGATATCTCAGTGTTGTGGAGCATTTTGAGACCGTGTCAAGCCTTTTCGGGATATAAAATTAATAAAGATTAAACAAAAGCTGTAGCCATAAACTATGTACAGACAAACAAATTGGTTCAGCAGTACCATATTTATGGTGTCATAAGATGAAGTATTTAGGAGTTGTTGTGTTGTTGTGTCTTTCGGCTTTTCCTGGTTAGGGATCGCCACAGCGGAACTCCGGTCTGCTAATGATTGGCAGTAGATTTTTACGTGCTGGCTTGCCGGGCCTAATGCACAACCTTCACCGAAGGAACGCCCATTCATGCATGTCACCACACAGAAGACGCTCTAACTGAGAATCGAACGGGCAACGTCTAACTGTGAGGCGACAACGCTACCGCAGCACCACCACCGCCGTTTAGTATTTAGGGGTATGGATTAAAAAAGCTTCTGTTATGGCAGCCAGTGGTATATGGGAAAAGACTGAACAAAACATAATACAAAAATTGAGAAACAGGAAACTGTTATTTATGGATATGGATAGTAAGGTACAAGCATTAAAAATGTTTTTAGTCCCTTTAGTCTTGGATACATGTCAGTCATACTTTTATCGACATGAGGTGTTGTGGACAGTAATTAATAAAAGAATGAATTTATCTGGGAGGGAAAGAGGGCAAGAGTTAAGGGGGATAAGTTGATCCTTCAAATAGAATAAGACAATTTAGGTTTACTTGATTTGAAGGGATATTTTAGAGCTGCACAGTTAAGGCTTATATACATAACACAAGCAGAAGGTTATAATTCAAAGTGGAAAGGGATGTTCAGGAAATAGAGAGTGGAATTTTGGATGCAGATCCTTAAGGAGGAGAATAATAGCCATACAAAATATGTTCATAAAGTAGCAGAAAGTATTCAAAGAACAAAGGCAATATGAGAATGGAGAAAGGAGATTTTGCCAATAGAGATGACTGCAAGTAGGGATACAGAAAATAGGCAAGAGGGGGCTGGAATTTTCTGGAGAAACCTGGCAAAGAAACTAAGATATTGGGAGTAAGTAATTCAAGCAGGAAAGGTAATTGAGTGGGATGAGGCCAAGAAGACATTTGGATTGCAGTCTAGAGACTGCCTTCCCTATCAGGACTTGATCTCAGAGTACAGGCAAAGAGAAAGGGATAGGGGAATTTTTACTGAAAGACCCGATGTAGTAGAGTTTTTAGTTGAATCTAGAAAAAAGCAACTGTTAAAAAGGGAAAATTAGTAGGGCATTTAAAATATTGCGTGATAACTGTAATTATCGCTCAGGGGAATTTAGAAAAGATTGGGAAGCGAGACTACAAAAGCAATTTACAAGAAAACCATGGAAAGACACATGTATGGTTCCCAAGTATGGTAACAAATCTAGAAGATTTAGGATTGTTGCTTTGAAGTTGGCTGTCAAAAAATAAATTAGTAGAAAATGGAAATCAAAGTCTACCCCATCTGTATTTCAGGTATCGAATATTACAAAAGAGAAAAGGGAAGGAACATATTACATAAAAGTGGAAATTGTGGAAAGAATAAATCCAAAATAATGTTCAGGAGGAGGAGGAGTGAGGTTTAAGGGAAGGCAGGAATTCAGCATTTTTTTTGTAATGTTGGACTGACAATAGACGCAAAGAAAATGCATGTGATATATATTCTGTTTAAATGGAAAAATGTTAAAAATGGAAAAAAGCATTAAGAAAAAAAGAATAACTTTGGGACACAAAATGTTACATTGTTTGATGGGACCAGATTTTCTGAGTCAGATTGTTGCTGGTTGAAGTAGATATAATATCCTTAAAGTAAAATGTCAAGCTAGAAAACCTTGAGTCTGTAACTGCAACAGGGGAAGGAGACTGCTGGAAGAGAGAGTTTTTTTGTTGTTGTTATAGATGACATGTCCATTATAGAAGTGTTGTTGTTATAGATGACATGTCCATTATAGAAGTGTTATTATAGATGACATGTCCATTATAGAAGTGTATTTCTTTTTTCAGAATTCCTTGCTAAAGATTTTCTTAGTGTCTCTAGATGCTTGATTGATGGAGTTAATGATATCCAGTATGATTTCTAGTGTTCGTCATAGTCTAGTTTTTGCAATTTGAAATGGTTAAATCTGTGAATGGAAAATTGTTTGATACAAGTGACTAAGTTATAAACTTTTCAGAGTACAAACTTTGAAGAGAGAGAATTATAAACTTTTCAGAATACAAACTTTGAAGAGAGAACATTAATGGAATCTGAGAGTAGTGCCCTGTGATGATATGTCATTTGGTATCGATGGTATAATCTTGTCTAGGAAGAATTTTTGGTTGGTGCATCCAGTGGTTAGAATTAGAAACTGAGCTAAACCAAATAAATGAATGTGGGATGTGAGAATGGGTCATGACCGTATATCCAGTCATTGCTAATTTTACCAAGGATTATTAATTTGAAGTGAATATTTGAAGTTAACCATTGATATGACACTTGAATATTTTGATGAAATAGACTTTGCATTGACCCTCTCCAGGCGAGCAGTCAGTTGTTTAGGACTACAGCTGGGGGAAGTGTTTTTTGAAATATGGTTGTAGAATATAACAAAACAGTTTCTGTTGATGAAGAAGCTTTCCAAAGACAAATGTCTCTTTAATGGTCCCTAGAAAAGCATGCCAAAAGCATTTTTATTTTTGCAGAGAGGATGTGCTCATGAACCCTTAATGTCAGATGTTGTGCCTCCCCACTTCCCTGCTGCTTGTATAACTCTGAGATCATTGAACTGCACAGAGAGAGGGGAATGTCCAGCAATAACTACAACCCAAGACTTTGCATATACCATTCCATTTCAACTTGTAGTTCTGAAGTTCTGTGGATTCCATTCCACCGTCTGTAACAGTGGTGAGCCAAATAAGGGCTGAGCCTGAAACAATAAGGAAACACATGTACTTGCTATACGGCCTCTTACAAGATATTTAGAGGATAACCTTATTGGACAACTTAGTATAATATTCAGCTGTTTTTCAAGGCCAGTTTTCCTCCACGTACTACAGTAATGTTGCCCCATTTGTATATTTCCCAAGCAACTATTACAGATGTTCAGCAGCATGGCTTTTGTTAATTTTTTTTTCCTATTACTAATCACTGCAATACAGGGGACATTTGAGAAGTACAAAACAACAGGTCTGCCACATGGTGTAAATAGCTTGTTAATCAGCTAACTGCAAACATTGCACTTACTATCTTGGGCAGCATGGTGCAAATCACTTTTTTACATTTGCCTCATGCTGTACCTAAAAATAAAAATTTACAAAAACATAAAAACTGTCAACAGGAAACTAGGCTCCCTCTATAGGATAAAACCCTTTCTCTCCCTACTAGCCAGAACCACTATTGCCTATTCCCACCTTATCTCCACACTTCTTTATGCTTCTTCCATATATACTAACTTGTCAAAAAATGACCTTAACAAGCTAGCCAACACTTACAATAGCATTCCCAGATTTGCTACTGCTTCCTCCTTTAGGACCCATCACTGCCATAATCTGAAACAGTTAGGCTGGTTAGAGCTTCTGAATCAGATTCACTTTAAACAACTCACCATTGTGCACAAAACCCTTTTCCAACCTACCAATACCCCAGTACTTGCTAGTCTCATTACCTAATGTAAGAACCTTTCAACTTTACGCTCATCTAATAAACTACTTGTATCAACATGTAAATCTAATAACATGGCAGGAGATGCTCTGCTCTCAAATGCATTTGGAAAGTGTTGGAACCAACTCCCCCATGAACTTGCATCACTGTCTTCATTTACACTTTTTAAACACAATCTGAAATTCTGTCTCAAAACCCATTGGTTATGTCCTTGTACAAATCCAGACTAATCTCATACTATATCCCAAATACCCTCTCTTAAGACCTAATTCCTGCTCTATCTGTGTCTTTTAAGATCAAGGCCTACCCTTGGCAAAAACATATCTTATCCTAATAGGTATTTTAAATTATCTCTAGTTAAATTCTTCTGCATATAATTCTAAAGCATCCTACCTAAGGCAGTCAACAAGTATTGTTTAAACTGTGAGCATTGCTGAACTGTTGAAACTTGAAGTATGCATTTGTTTAACAATTACTTTCTAGTTACTAATGAAGTCTTGTACATAAAGTCTAAAATATCTTATCTAATGCTTGTAACATGTTTTTTGTATAAACTGTGAAGATTCCTGAACTGTTTAAAAGTTGTAGTATTTAACTGTATAACAACTAGTACCTGTATGTTAGTAGTCTATTAATATCTTGGAGCTTATCTCCCCAGGACTCTACTGAAAATGGACATAAATCCAGTTAGACTATCCCGGTCAACAAATGTAAAATAAACAATTAATAAAATAAATAAATAAAAAGAAAACGGAAAAGGAGCCCTTGCCTATACCACAGGTATAGCCCCTTCTGTCATCATAGATTCAGGGGTTAACCACTTCCTCTGTGGCTACTCGTGTCATGTTCAGGCATGAGAACACCATCTTTTTCTGGGTCTCATGGAAGGGGGTCTTGCCCACAATGAAGTGCCATCTTTGTCTTCTTCTAGGGGTGCCCCTAGAAAAAAGAAACAAAAGATTTTATTTCTCATACAAAAATGTGTCTGTTCATGAGGATGACTTTTTTTTTTTTACCATAGCCTGGAGTTTATTGCAAGCTTTTTATCCAGAAGAGCAGAAGTCTATACCAGATCACTAACTAGATCAGTACATTCCTGAGGAAAACATCTTGGAGGCTTCCTTACGTAGAGAGGTAGTGGGATTTTTCTTTGAATGATTATCAAGCCCCAAGACTGATTCAGAGGAAAGTGTGTCCTCTCAGCTCCATTAGAAGCATTTTCTTTTTCTAAAACTAGTTTCAGAATGAATGTTATATTTTTGTGGGAACCAGTGGATGGTCCCCACCCCAAGTGCTGTCAGCAGTGACCCTAACCCTCAGTCTTTAGTCCCCAAAAAGGC
The DNA here is from genome assembly GCF_019279795.1 of Protopterus annectens. Lineage (NCBI taxonomy): Eukaryota > Metazoa > Chordata > Ceratodontiformes > Protopteridae > Protopterus > Protopterus annectens. The sequence goes on from NC_056751.1 coordinate 602,943,159, forward strand.
AAAACATTTCTTAATACCAGTCCTTCCCAGGCAGACAAGAATGTAAGGTATTAGATTTCAAAAGAGAATTTCTTTCTTTTAGTTTATGCTGTCTGGTGTTGACAGTTTATGGGATTGTTCTGCCATATTTACTTCAGAAAGTTGGTCTCATCTGAATCCTGTAGTTTTTAACCTGTCTTGTGTGTTTAAACATGCTTTGAAGAGTGAGTGAGATTGTGTAGTTACTTTGCCTAGGGCCACTACTGCTGCTATTTTTTGAGAAGCTTTACCTGGGTACTTACTCAGCTTCTAGATGCATCTCTGTAAAGGCATTCCTAACACAGGAAAAGGTGAATTTGTGTCTGGAAAGTTTCCTGATCATTTCTAGTCAGTCTGAGACTTCAGCCAGAGAATATCTCAGGATTCTAGGGTTCTTGGCTCTTGCCAGGTTATACATGAGAAAAAAATAATATTTAAGAAAATATTGTGAGCCCAACATTCTCATCCTGGGAAACTTTCAGATTCCAGTCGTAGGCTTTATCAAGAAAGAATTCCTTTAGTAGAGGCAGTAAGTCACCTCAGTTTTGCTTTGGGAATACTTTCTATGGGGGTAAAAGTGAGGCCTCTTGGATAGTTCAGACAGATCAAAGCACATAAATGTCAAAGAGGTGTTAGCTGTGATCCATACTGCAGAATCTCTTTATGACCTATGATCTCAAAAACCTTTACAGGTAATTACAGACAGTACCACAGTGATGTACATAAACAGGGGGACATCAGGTCTTACCCCCTTTGCAGTCTGTGATGGGGTTTAGCTCTACAAAGTTGTATAACCCTCCAAGTATATTACATACTGTCACTGCAAAATGTAGTGTCAGAGAAGCTGAGTGAGGCCAGGACAGACCCTCGAAAATGAAATTGAATGAGGAGGGTCTTCCAGGAATGGATCCATTTATGGGGAACACCTCAAGTAGATCTGCTCACCCCCTTTCAAAACAGACAACTAAGTAAATTCTGCACTAGGACTCCTTGCAAGCATGCTTGGAAGACAGATGAATGTTTCTGTATGCATTTCCTCCTTTCCACTGATATCCACAGTCATCCTTAAGATTCAGAAGGACTCTTCAAAAATGGTATTGTGTTGATTCTCTTCTGGCACAGGCAGCTTTGCTTCTCCCTTATTATGGAATTGGCCACAGGCAATTTCCACAAGCTTTGTCATAGATTCAGGAGCGGCCTTAGGTCAGTTGGTGCCCTAGGCAAAAGGCCTCCACAGCGCCCCCCACCACACTACCCAGTGCCCCTATCCTGGTCTACCTACTCAAATAAATATTAAAAAAGTGCCCCTGCTAGAGTGGCGCCCTAGGTGGCCGCCTAGTTGGCCTATGCCTAAGGCCGGCTATGCATAGATTGGATCTACTCACACAAGGCGGGGAGTTTGACACACCCCATTTTCAAACAACTTTAACTGACTGACTGGATAATTCAGCAATAATACCTTTTAGACTCCTTTTTACATGCAGCAGGTACTAAAGAGATAGGAAGTCTTGCTACTAGGATATCTTATGTTAACCGGTGGAGAAGATTTTCTAGTTGGTGCCTCACCTATAAGCAAAGCCCAAGCTGGGATTATTACCTCTGATTTTCAAAATTGTCTGTAAGTTATTATCCTTTGTCTTGTTTACTTCTTTGAAAAGGGATATTTATCAGACATTTCATCATGTCTGCTTGTGGATCCTCCTCTTCATTTCAGATTATGCTCAAGCAATTCTACAAAGAGGTTTATCTGTTGATGTATAAGTGGTCACCTGTTGTTCAGATGGCAGTTAATAGGAATCTTTGCATCTGAAGTAGTTAACTTCATTTGATGTTCAACCTGTGGGTTATGGATCCTTATCTGATCCGACATGGCTGCATATCCAGCATCTGATCCAAGCTCCTCCCCTTAGCCATAATGCCCCATGTGTCTTTTCTCCCTTCAGATCTTGTTTGCCGCTGGAAAAACAAGCATCATGGTCCGAGTTCTAGGCTAGTCATTGGGCTTTTGTGAGTGATTTTTGACATTAAGCTGTCTTTCTTAACTTCTTTTTCTTATGTTACTATCTGTCTATTTCCCCGCGCAGTAGGGGGAAACATTTTTTTTTCTTTTTCCATCTGTTCTTTCTTTTCTTAGGGTGAGTGAGTATGTGCTCTGGGCCTGTTTAGTGACATGGCTGAAGCTCCTAAATCAGGTTTCAGAAAGTGCACAGAGTATGGCCATAAGCTGTCCCCAGCCAATGGCCGCACTCAGTGCATGGTGTGCCTGGAGGAGGCTCACCTGCAAACATCCTGTCTTATCTGTGCTGGGTTTAATCCCAGAGCAAGAACAAGAGGGACAAACATCCTTAAGGGAGTACTTCCCTCCTCGGGGACTGTAGCTCCTACGCCCCCCACTTCAGGTGCAGCAGCAGCTTCTACATTTTCCCTGTCTCTGGGACTCGTACTCCTGCCAAGAGGTCCAAGGAAGGGGAGAAGTCCAAGAAGCCAGGCCGAGGAAACGATCCCCCAACTGCTCAGCTCTGGCCTGCCTGCTGCCGAAAGTTAGGCCAGAGACCAGACCTGGTTCTCCCTGGCTCCGTTCACCCAGGTTCTCCCCGGAGCCAGAGGAATTCCAGATCTGGTCACCCATACTGGCTTCCCCCCACCGGCACTCCAGACTGGTATCAGTAGCTTCTTCCTCCCGCTCCACCCAGAGCCTCAGTGAAGCGAAGCTGGATAAGATGAAGCAGAGGTTTATCCACACCCAAATTCATATGGGAGTCTTGCCAGCCCTCTCTCCCTCTGGAGGGGGGGGGGGGGAGCTCGCAGCCTTTCTTTACTCTGATCACTCCTCTTCCAATCCGACCTTCGGTTTTGGAGTCCTTGGATCCGAGGACCCTCGGGGTCAGTGCAGATGGTACCTTGCACCTCGACACCGGCCATTGCCCTGACCAAGTCTGTTCCGAGCTCTCGGAACCATAGCCTCGGGGTCGGATCTGAGGGGGTGCTGTTGGCCCCAACTGTATTGGAGCACAGTATTCCCCTAGGTATCTTGGCTCCTGGAGACTCATCTCTGATTCCCCTGTCGGGTCAGAGGGGAACTGCTCTGGCTAGCACTTCTTAGGATGTCCATTCTCCTTCAGCCTTTGATGTGGTGGAGAGGGTTCTCTCAGTGTCTTCAAGACCCATGACCATGTCGTCCTCAGACTCCGCCCTGACTTCCTCTGTTTTGGGTATGGTCCCGACCATCTTGCCATCTCAGGGACAGCCTGTGCCTGTTTTGCCTCAGGAAGCCCCCCGGGGGGAGCAGCAGGACATTTGTGAGTCCTCCCCAGAGATTCCTACTGAGGAGATCCCTCGCAAGTGGACGTGTAAGAGGAGGCACTTGGACTCCCCACCGGAGTCCCTCACCGAAGACACTGATTTAGAGGAAGGGAGAATCACCCAGAGGATTTCTCCTTTTAAGACATCATGGAACTTCTTCGCCAGAGGGGGGGGGGGTGGTCTGCCCAGAAAACTACCTTGGACGAATCAATGTTCCTAGAGGCATTCGGTACAGGCCCATCAACTTCCTGGGTGTCCCCTCCTACAGATCCCTTAGTGGACCTAATAAGATCTCGGGCATGGAAGGAACCAGATACCGCAGAGGCTATCCTTAAGCACCCTGATAAAGTACTTGGCCCCCCTTCAGACAGAACATGTTGGAACAAAGGGTCTCCAGTTGATGCTATGGTGGTAGCAGCTGCCACCAAGAAAGACCTCGCTCAGGAGAGCTCTTCGGTCCATCCTCCTGACCGAGAGTCAAGGGCACTGGATTGATTCAGGAAGCAGGTCTACGGTTCAGCCACCTTCTCAGTAAGAGCGCTGAATTACATGGCACATGTGAGAAGGCTGCAGTGAGACCTAGTGAAGGAGATCGCTGAGTCGACCCCAGAGTCCATGTTGGTGGGAGACAAGAAAACATTTTAAGCTTGTATGGCCACTCTGAAATCAGTCGCTAACACCTCCATACGTCTCCTCTCCCATGCTACTGAGGGAGCCGCTAGGGCAGCTGGCACAGGCGTTCCCATCAGACGACATGCCTGGCTCCAGCTATATCAATTCTTGGAACTCTTCAAGGCGTTGTTCACCAATGCCCCGTAAGACGGTTCCTCCCTGTTTGGGAAGTCAGTATGCGAGACTTTGATCCAGAGTGAGAAGGACAGGAAGACACTGTCTGCCATCAGGATTGGCTTCTCTCCCCTCAAAGATCCTTTTCTAGAAGTCAGCGAGGGGCTAAGAAGATGTGGTTCTGGCAGTCTTAGGACTCACCATCCCCCAGAGGCAGAGGAGGTTTCTATAGTCGCTGCCCCAGAGGCAGAGAGGATCCGAGATATTCCAGGTCTGAAGAACCGTTTTTGGACAAACCTGCACAGCAACCCTGAAGGGCTGCCCAACTGCTCTTCTCTGGAGGCAGTCAGGGGTCAGTTATCGCTACACTCAGCAGATTGGGAGTCCATAACAACAGATTGCTGGGTGTTGCAGATCATATCCAGAGGATATTCCGTCCCATTCCTCGATCCACCCCATCCACCCAGACACCGCCCAGACATCCCACCCATGTAAAGGGAGGAAGCAGCACTGGAAATAAAAAAGCTGCCAGTAAAACGAGTCATCCAACCTGTCCCCCTGGACCAATCCAGATCAAGCATTTACTCCCAGTTCTTTTTAGTGCCAAAGAAAACGGGGGACCTAAGACCCAGTTTGGATCTATCCACCTTGAAGCTGTCAGTGGCCAAGATGAAATTCTGGATGGTCACACTTCAGTCCATCCTGCCCTGCCTGCAGGCGAATGACTGGATGTGCTTGATCGACCTCCAGGATGCGTACTACCATATCAAGATGGACAGGCAATCTCGGAGGTTTCTCTGCTTCAGGCTAGCAGCCAATCATTATCAGTTCAGAGCCCTTCCCTTTGGTCTCACCACAGCCCCCAGGGTGTTCACCAAGGTGATGGCAGTTGTAGCGCCTCACCTGTAGCTTCAAGGGATTCAGGTCTTCCCTTACCTGGACAATTGGCTCTTCACTGTCCCACTGGTTGAAGATCAAATGAAGTCAACTACGTCAGATAAAGAAGTTATGTACTCACCATTACATTCCATCTGAATAGTTGTACTTCATTTGTCTTCAACCATCCCCACCTCCTTCCCTGACCTTGTCACTATTGTACTGGCCATACTTATGGAAGATGAACAAGATGTCATGCTTTGGTTCAGGAATTGTGGGTTGTCAGTAGTGGTAAGGTCTTGTTGGGTTGGATGTATGTTATCTGTTGAGCAGCAAACTCAGTCTGAGGGGAGGAAGGAGACTGGGCATTATGGGTAAGGGGAGGAGCTTGGATCAGATGCTGGATATGCAGCTGTGTCTGATACGATACGGATCCATAACCCACAGGCTGAAGACAAATGAAGTACAACTACTGAGATGGAATGTTATGGTAAGTACATAACTTTTTTTCTGAGTAATTTCTGTCTGTGTTTGAACCAGTTGTTGAGGCTGGTTTTGATTCTTTTTTTTGTAAAATAACTGGTTTATTGTTATGACAGCTGCGAGAGAGTGTGAGAGTTGTCATTCATGATGGGTTAACCCTTTTGCTTTTCCTTTCATATAGGGTTATCTATAGAAGAAAATCCCCCATATATATATGCCCTTACTACATTCAGAATGTGCCATGAATCTAGCAAGCTCCCTCCCTCATTTCTCGTGGAATTTTTCCAAAACCGGGATTACCTCCTCTCCCTAGCATGGGGTTTGGGCATCACCATCAGTCTCAGATCGTCAGTGGCCCCTGTCCAGGTCTTAGATTTGGGGCTCGGTTGGGCACTGTCCAGATGAAAGTTTTCCTGACACCAGTCAGGATACACAGCCTGAAGCTACACATTCTGTACGTCATTCTAGCCCAATCTCTGACAGCAGAGACAGTTCTGAGGGTGTTGGGGTATACGGCAGCCACGATCAACCTGTTACCCTTAGTGTGCCTGAACATGTGGATTCTTCAATGGACCCTTGCCATTCAGTGGTCTCTATTAGATCTGCCGTTGTCTCACTCTGTATGAATCTCCCGGGTATGCAGGGACTCTCTTCGGTGGTGGATTCATTCCCCAGATCTAGTCAGGGGACATCCCTTTCTTCCATCCTTTCCTAAGACCACTGCGACCACGGACGCCTCTTAGTCAGGGTGGGGGGGGCACTGGTCGGGACGGGCTGTTCAAGGCACGTGGTCCCTATCTGAGACCAATTTGCATATCATTGTCCTGGAGATGAGGGTGATGCTTTTGGCATTGCAGGCCCTTCATGCCCATCTTCCTCTAGGGAAGATTGCTATCTAGACAGACATTATGAGAGTGTGGGAATGGGCGATCTCCACCGGACGCTTTCTGGTGGCAACGCACATTCCAGGACAGGCTCAGCAGATCTATCCCGCCTTACAAGTGGTCTCTGAATCCTTCAGTGGTGGAGCAGATCTTTCTAAAGTGGGGTTGTCCTTGCTGTGATCTATTCACATCTCCTTCCAACGCGAAATGCAGCGCGATGTTCATCGTGTTACCCTGCTGCAGTCATCACACTTGGGTTATCCTGTCGTCAGGCGGTCCCGCAGTCGGACGGAATTCCAAAGTCTTGGCCCGGCGTCGGCTGCTGTCGCCTCTTCCCTGACGTCAGTGCGCCAGGGGTATATATATTGCAACTGACGCCATTTTCTTCAGTCTTTCTTGCCGCGCGGTGCCTGAAGCAGAAGCAGTTCGCAAGTGCCGGTCGGCCGACTCCTGAGATTTTCGAATTCGAATTTCAGACCGAAGTCTTCTATAAAGCTAAGTACCCCGGTGGGGAAACTTTTCTTGCCTCAGACCGATGTCAGAAAAGTTAACAATTGTATTTCTTGTGGGAAGCAAATACCTCATAAGGATTTTCATTCTTATTGCATACCTTGCCTAGGCCCAGATCACGACGTCACTTCTTGTCGGTTTTGTGCTAGGTTTAATAAGCGTACTATTAAAAGACGCTTTGATTTCGCACGACACTACTTCGGTAGGAAATTTAACTGCACCATGCCGTCGGAGCAACCGACTACCGGCGTGCACAAAAAACGCAGGGATAATGACAGACAGCCCAGGCCTAAGCCAGATTCCAAGGCCTCGGCTGATCTGGTCTCCGGTCCTCAGTGAAGCTCTGACGCAGCCCCTGACTACCGCAGATCTGGAACCTGAGACCGATACGGAAATTTTGACGGAATGTACAAGGCCGACGCAGCCTTTTACTTCAGGCCCTTCCGACGACTTTGCTTCAAAAGACGTCGGTGCTACAGAAACGCCATCGGTTTCTGAAGGCGTTTTCAGACCGACGACTCTCACCATTAAAACGTTTTCTGAGTCGAAGACTCCTTCTAAATCTAAAAGGACTGCACTTCAGTCTCCTGTTCAAAGCCTAATGCCTAAGAAACAGATGCTCAAAATGGCTGAAGATTTGATTTCTTTAATCAGGGGTTCACAGCCCCCTCCTGACAAAAGGCCTAGACAAGAGGAAGATTATGCTTCCTCTGAGCAAATGTTCATTTCTTCAGACTCCTCTGAGGACCAAGACTATTCCTTCTCTTCTTATGAAGATTCTGATGCTGAGGACTCTATTCCCTCAGCTTCTCCTCCTGAAGACTACTCCTTTGGGGAAACTTTACACACTATGAGGGAACATTTTCACTGGGAAGGTCAAGACTACTCTGATTCAAAGAATAGGCTCAGAGAGTTTCTTTTACTCCCCCAACACAGACCACTTGCCATCCCACCAGTTTTGGACATTGTGGATGATGTCTATTTAGAATCCAGTTTCAACCCAGACTCTCTACCTCCTGCTCTGGCTAAGCCTGACAGATACTACAGAGTGCTTGATTCCCACAAATTTCTTTACAAAAGCCCAGTAGCTGACCCAAAGACCATCTCCCAGGGTCCCAAGGGGGCTAAGGCTTCTATGGCTAAAAACCCAGTACCTTCTGAGAGGGATTCCAGAGCACTAGACAGGTGGGGGAAAAAGGTTTACACCTCAGCCACACTAGCTATGAGGGCACTGAATTGTCAATTTCATATGCTTAAGTATCAGCAATTTCTAATCTCTCAGTTAAAGCAAAGAATACCCACTCTCCCTCAACAATCTGAATTGAAAGAAGTACAGGATCTGTTGCACGTCACTGAGCAGGTGGGTAAACATACCTTACAATATGGGTTTGATTCTTTGGAGGCCTCCTGCAGAGCAGCTGTCACTGGGTCTGTTATACGTAGGCATGCTTGGTTAAAGGAACAAACTCTGCCTGATCATGTTAAAGCAAAACTACTAGATGCTCCCTTACAGCAGGATGTTCTTTTTGGAGTTAAAACAGAAGAAGTTTTAAAGAAAATGGAAGATAAGGCAAAATCTATGCAGACAGTCAAAGATTTCCTAAAAGTACAACCCCCTCGCTTCAGCAGAAACTGGCCAACAAAAAATTGGTCCTTTCTAGCCACTGACAGACCGCAGAGGGGTAAATGCAGACGCCCAAGGGGCAGAGGACAGCCACAAGCCCAGTATAAACCTCACCAATGGGGCACTACAACACATAAGGGAGGAGAAGACAGGTCTCAATCCACCAGAAGGCAAACTCAATGACTTGCACCTTATCTGGCCAAGCAATACTCTCTTGGCAGCCCCCTTGGGGGGAAAACTCGCACTTTTTGCAGACAACTGGCACATTGTCACAAAGGACAAATGGGTCCTAGACATAATTTTACGAGGATACAGATTCCACTTTCACACCTTGCCAATGAAAAGAGGAATGCCAAACCTGCCACAAAATCAATGGGCAGAGGCACAAAAGCAAATTACAGCTCTCATGGACATGAGAGCCATTCAGCTGGTACCTACTCGAGAGCAAGGCCAAGGATTTTACTCAAGACTCTTTCTATTGCCCAGAAAGGACAATGCCTGGAGACCAATTCTGGACCTTTCAATTCTAAACACTTACTTACAAGTACCCAAATTCAAGATGCTAACACTACAGCAGCTACTTCCCATGTTGGGCAAGGAAGCATGGCTAGTAACGTTGGACCTCAAGGAGGCATACCTGCATGTCCCTATCAGACAAAGTTGCAGAAGATACCTCCGTTTCATTGCAGGTTCAACCCATTGCCAATTCTCTGCACTGCCCTTTGGCTTATCTACTGCGCCCAGAGTTTTCACAAAATGCCTGGCACCAGTAATTGCATACTGCAGACAAAGAGGAATTCAAATATATCCATACATGGACGACTGCCTCATCCAAGCAGAAAGCAAAGACATTCTCTTACATCATCTGGCCTTTGTAAAGCATCTACTAAACTGCCTGGGGTACACAGTAAACGAAAAGAAGTCAGAACTAGTGCCCTCACAAAAAATGACATTCCTGGGTACCAGCTTGAATACAACGGCCCAGAAGGCTTATCTTACACCAGACAAGCAACTACAACTGACTCAATATTTCAAGACAATGGCAACAAAAACCCAATTAACTGCAAGAAAAATTCTGCAGGCTTTGGGCTTCATGGCATCTTGCATACTAATAATACCATTTGCAAAGCTGCATATGAGGAAATTACAGTGGTACCTAAAAAGCGTATGGTCTCAACACAGCCACAGCTTGGACACAATGATATCTCTCATTCCCTGCCTACAACAGGAATTTCTATGGTGGTCACAGGCATGTCACCTCAACAAGGGTCAGCCTTTCACTTTGCCCCCAGCCAGGCAGACTATCACAACAGATGCTTCAGACTACACCTGGGGGGGGGGGGGGCACACATGGCAGGACAATGCATTCAAGGCCTATGGACTGCAGATCAAAGAAATCTGCACATAAATCAAAAAGAGATGCTAGCTGTACAGAAAGCTCTGACAGCCTTCAAGGATCTATTACATCCAGGACAACTTGCAATAAAGACGGACAACACCACAGTAATGTGGTACATAAACAAACAAGGATGTACACATTCCTACCCTCTATGCAGGTAAGCAATGATCTTATGGAACACAGCTCTGGCCTACCAAGTCCAGTTACAAGCTCAATTCCTGCCAGGACAGAAGAACACATTGGCAGACGACCTCAGCAGAAACATCAAATATCCCCACGAGTGGAAACTAGATCCACAAATGTTTGCAATGATAACTCAAAAATGGGGCCTTCCAAACCTAGACCTGTTTGCCAGTCCTCAAAACTACCAACTGACAAAATTTTGTACAAGGACATTTCACCATCAAGCTTGGAAAGTGGATGCTCTCTCTTTCAGTTGGAAAACCTGACAGCATATGCCTTCCCTCCATTACCTCTCCTCACAAAGGTTCTTTTGAAGGTCAAAAAGGAGAGACCATGACTGATTCTCATAGCCCCAGACTGGCCACGCCAGCACTGGTACCCACTATTGAAAAATATGGCCCACAGCCCACCATGGATATTGCCTCAAATACCCCATTTGCTCACACAACAAAACAAACAGATTCTTCACAGCCAGCTCAAAACTTTAAATCTGGCTGCATGGCAAATCAACTAAACATCCAACCAGCTCCTCTTTCACAAGCAGTTCTGGATGTTATTCTGGAAGCCAGGAGGCCAAGCACCAGGAAGGCTTATTCGGACAAATGGAAAAGGTTTTGTGCCTGGAACCAAGCTAAAGGCCAAGACACAATTCAGCCTCACATGCCTCACATTCTATAGTATTTAGCTGAGATGTTGCACAAAGGACTTTCCTTTTCCTCAATTAAAATCCGTGCTTCAGCTATTTCAGCTCACTACAACACGGATCCACCTTTATTTTCACATCCTCTTCTAAGGCAGTTCCTCAGAGGAGCAAAAAACATTAGACCCACCCATGAGAGCTCCTACACCAACATGGGACCTCAACTTTGTTCTGGAAAAACTAACGCTACCTCCCTTTGAACCAGCTTTCTCTGCAGATCTTCAGTTCCTATCATGGAAGACTGCCCTGCTCCTAGCAATAACTTCAGCTAGGAGAGTCTCAAAGCTACAGGCACTAATGGCAGTGGAACCTTTCCTCATTTTTCATCAAGACAGAGTTTCTCTACGAACTAATCCTTCCTTTATGCCTAAGGTGGTTTCTAGTGTAGCTTTAAATCAAACCATCCACTTACCCACCTTCTTCCCCAATCTACAGAACAAAGGTGAGAGACTCCTGCATTCCTTGGACATTCACAGGCAGCTTCGTTACTACTTGGACAAAACTAAGGCTTTCAGAAAAACTGACTAGCTCTTTGTATCCTATGCTACAGCTTCTCAAGGGAAGGCTATATCTAAGCAAACCATTTCTAAATGGATAGGTCATTGCATACATTTCTGCTATACCCATCATGGGAAACCAGTTCCTGCTACCATTAGATCCCACTCTACCAGGGCAACAGCTAACTCTACAGCCTTTCTCAGGGGGATTCCAACCAAGGAGATTTTAGAAGCTGCAACTTGGAGTTCAGTACACACCTTTACCAAACACTATCACTTACCTCTTTACTCTAAGTCCAGGGCGGGCTTCGCCACTGCAGTTCTGCAGGGCCTTATTGCCTCCACTAACCCTCTATGATACCTCCCCCCTACCTTAGCTTTGGGATTCAACCCAAGTGTGATGACTGCAGCAGGGTAACATGATGAACATAGTACAGTTTTGTACCTACCATAAATGTAGATGTTCGAGTGTTCACCCTGCTGCAGTCCAGGTTACTCTCCCTCCATCCCCTCTGATCTACTGGAAAAATCTCTTCTATGCCTTACTGATGTATTTGCTTCTAGCTGAAGGGATTTTGTGTTTGTGCAGTGTTCACGTCATTTGGTACTAATTCTGACCACCTTTTTGGGGGCACCTGACATCTGGGGCAAGAAAAACTGAAGAAAATGGCATTGGTTGCAATATATATACCCTTGGCGCACTGACGTCAGGGAAGAGGCGACAGCAACCGACGCCGGGCCAAGGCTTTGGAATTCCGTCCGACTGCGGGACCGCCTGACGACAGGAATAACCCAGTGTGATGACTGCAGCAGGGTGAACACTCAAACATCTACATTTATGGTAGGTACAAAACTGTACTTTCTTCACTCTGAACCCCCCCTCAGGGGGAAGCCCCCAGAGATGCTCTGATTCATGCTTGGCCTCCTGGTCTTCTTTATGCCTTTCCCCTTGATATCAAAGTTTCTTCAGAAAGCTTGCAGGCTGTGGAGCCTTGTGATCCTCATTGCCCCATTCTGTCCTCACCAAGTCTGGTTTCCCTCTCTATGGTCTCATCTAGGAGTTCCACCATGGACATTGGATCTGGTTCAGGATCTCATTTCTCATCCCTCGGGGTTTCCTCACCCAGACCTGGGCAATCTGAAGCTCACAGCTTGGCTGCTCCAGTTCTCATGATTGTTAGGACTCCTGGTTTAGCTTCTCCCGTTAAAACCATTTTGGTGGCGGCTCACAAGTCGTCTACTAGAAGCGTATACCATAGCAAGTGGAAACGTTTATCCATATGAGCCTCGTAGCATGCAGTGGATCCCTTTACTGCCCCAGTGTCTGCGGTATTGAAATTTTTGGCAGGATTTTTCACCAAGGTGCCAGTTCCTCCACTGTAAAAGTCCAACTGGCCTCTATTTCCAAATTACATGTAGGGGAAAACATGATGTCATTGGCCTCTTTTAAACTCTGCAAGACCTTCCTTAAGGGTACATTTCTTCCGAGACCCCCAGTGAAGCATCCTACGCCTCCATGGGACCTTACTTTAGTGCTTTAGGATTTAGTTTCTCCCCCTTTTGAACCTGCAGCTTAGGTAGATTTGCAGTATCTTTCTTGGAAGACTGCCTTTTTAGTTGCCATTACTTCTGCTAGGACAGTGTCAGAACGTAAAAGCATATCGATCAAAGTTCCTTGTATGACTTTTCATAAGGATAGTGTCTCTGCGTACTAACACATCTTTTCTTCCCAAGTTAGCGTCAGAAGCTAATATTAATCAGAATGTCAATCTTCCTGTCTTCTTTCCAAATTTTTGAAGTAAGGGAGAATATAAATTACATTTACTTGATGTGCATACAATTACGTTTCTATTTGCACAGAACAAAAACTTCGTAAGTCTGGCCAGCTGTTCGTTTTTTACTCAAAACCCTTTTTAGGGAAACCAGTTTCCAAGGTTATGATTGCCCATTAGATTTCTCAATGCATTATTCGGGCGTAGTCTGTCAGGGGAATTTCCCCTCCAGGTCAGGTAAAAGCACATTCTACCAGGTCTGTGGCTACCTCAGCAGCTTTTTGGTCCAGGGTGTCACTGGATGGTATCTGTTCGGCAGATACTTGGTCCTCATCTCATACATTCATTTCTCATTATAAATTGGACATTGTATCCAGGAACAGGGCATCTTTTGGCTCCGCCGTGCTCCAGAATATCCTTCAATGAGGTGTATAGTAGCTGGGGACTCTGTCCCACTGGTTGAAGATCAAATGAAGTCAACTACGTCAGATAAAGAAGTTATGTACTCACCATTACATTCCATCTGAATAGTTGTACTTCATTTGTCTTCAACCATCGCCACCTCCTTCCCTGACCTTGTCACTATTGTACTGGCCATACTTATGGAAGATGAACAAGATGTCATGCTTTGGTTCAGGAATTGTGGGTTGTCAGTAGTGGTAAGGTCTTGTTGGGTCGGATGTATGTTATCTGTTGAGCAGCAAACTCAGTCTGAGGGGAGGAAGGAGACTGGGCATTATGGGTAAGGGGAGGAGCTTGGATCAGATGCTGGATATGCAGCCGTGTCTGATACGATACGGATCCATAACCCACAGGCTGAAGACAAATGAAGTACAACTACTCAGATGGAATGTTATGGTAAGTACATAACTTTTTTTTTGAGTAATTTCTGTCTGTGTTTGAACCAGTTGTTGAGGCTGGTTTTGATTCTTTTTTTTTGTAAAATAACTGGTTTATTGTTATGACAGCTGCGAGAGAGTGTGAGAGTTGTCATTCATGATGGGTTAACCCTTTTGCTTTTCCTTTCATATAGGGTTATCTATAGAAGAAAATCCCCCATATATATATGCCCTTACTACATTCAGAATGTGCCTTGAATCTAGCAAGCTCCCTCCCTCATTTCTCGTAGAATTTGCATGACAGGGAGAACTTTGATCAGGTTTTCACAACTCTGGTATTATCTTGTCAGTACTAAGTCTTTAGGAAATCTATACAGCAGTGGAATTCTTAGTATGGGACTGGAAAATGACAGCCTGTATAATTTCAGACAATTCAAGTAGAGTGTTCCTTATTATTTCTTTCGTTGTGTTTCCCACCATAGTAATACATTTCCAAGCAGGACTAAGGCAGATTCTAATAGAGCTGTGTTCTCTTTGATGGCATATTGGAATGGGATGAACTGTAAAAGCCTTCTAGAGGCACCTACATGCTCCTCGGTAAATAACATTTACAAAGCATCATATACTGGATTCCTTTTTCCAGGTCCAGAACTGGCATTTCTAGAAAGATTCTCCATGAGTTCCTAGACCCTTATTATTCCTCCTCTGAGATTTGTTAAGCTTCAATAATCTATCCAGACAGCCAAATGCTGCTGCAGCAGTGAAAATGATGAACATAGTACATATGTGCAAGTTGCACTTACCATAACATTAGATGTTCGAATTCCTCACTGCAATAGCTGCACCAATGCTCCATCCCCCTTATACTGTGTTCGTTTTAGGGTTTCAGGATGAGTAAGCTTTCAGTTTTTGTTTGGGCAAGAATGTCTTGAAGTAGTCTACACTGTGCTGATTTGTGCTAGCCAATTAGCAGTCAGAGTATAGATGTGGGGAGAGAGCCAGAAGTTTTGGAAGACTGGCCAGTTGTTGTATCCTGAGCAGTATACAACCCAAATAGCCAAAGGCTACTGCAGCAATGACTAGTTCCGACAACTACTGTTATGTAAGTGCAACTTGCACAACTGTACTTTCTTTTCTATACCCCACCACTCTCTTCCTCTGCCTGACATCCCACCTCATCGCATGAGGGTAGTAAGAAAATAAGTATTAGACACCATCAACAAAAGTTATCTAAGAGGTCCAGCTAAACCAAAAGAGATTCAGTTATTTCTTCAGATTATTTTTAGTTCTAATAAAAAAAAAACAAGGACCTCAGACTAGTCTTCGATCTAAGCAGCTTCATCAGCTTTTTCCCTAAACAAATTTTCTGGATGATCGTAGTACATTCCATCCTTTCTTGTCTTTCAGAAGGAGATTGTGCTATTTGGACCTCCAAGATACCTTTCTGTACATAAATATTGGAAAGCAAATCAGGAGGTTTCGGTGCTTTGGTAGGAGTTAGTTATTGTCAGTTCTGGGCTCTTTAATTCGGTTTCACTTTAGCCATTTATTGTACATATGCCGGTATCTGCAAAGAAAGAGAAGCTGTAAGAGATCGAGCTCCTTACCTTGAATGATTGGTTCCTACCTGCACCAGTTTTAGGGTAGTTGGAGCCGAGGAGTCTTTTCTAGATTTTTTCCAATCCTTGTGAGCAGCAGTAAGCACTGCAGTGTCCCAGTTAGACATATCACAGACACTAACTTGTGTTGAATGCACCCTAGAAATATTGCCCTGCAAGGCACATCTTACTTTAGACAGGCTTCTTCCTATTCAGTCTGCAGTGCCTCAGTTATTTCATTCTTGTACAATCACAGCAGCTGTTTACATCAGGACATTAGGACTTGTGTCTGGTGTAATTTATGTTGTCCCTATTGCCAAACTTCACAAGAAGATCCATCAGTGGACTCAAAAAAATACATTGGTCTCAGATCACGTCTTCTCAAATAAAAGTTTGTGTAACATGCAAGATTGGCTTACAGTATTCTGTGCACTACATCATACTCTGGACAACCATTTTTTTTTTACCTTCTTCCCCTTGGAGAGGCTGCTTTCACCATGTAAATCTCTGCTTTAGGGTGGAGTGACATTGTTGTAAAGGGCAAGCAGTCCAAGTGCATGGTCACAGATAGAGGCCAGTATGCACATCTGTGTTCTGAACAAAAGGGTAAAAAGGTCACACAGACAAACCTTTCAGTAAAAACCTGCAAGAAAACCCCAGCCAAGCTGTAATCTTCACTGTGCAGTACCTTAAACCTCCTGTTGTAGAGGCCCTGTAGGATATATGCAAATGACCCCCTAATGAAGTGCAAGTGTTTCAGCTATATGACTTCTGAATGCCCATGACTTCTTGCTTTTTAAGTTTTTATATATACATTTCAGGTCAGTAAAGCCAAACCCCACAAGCTGTCATCATGCCATGTTTCAATCTTTTTCTGCCCTTGTCAGTACAGCTTTTGTGGATTGTGTGGCTATGCTTAAGAAACACAGAACTTAAAACCAAGCCTAATTTCCACAAAAATTAGGGAGTCTGCAAAATCTCTCAAATAACATCCAAACCAAATGGTAATACACACAAACCATTCAGTAAAAACTACAAGAAAGAGCCAGCCAAGCCAGCGTTTTCACTGCGTAATGCTATATTCCTGCAGAAGATTTAAGGTATTACACAGTGAATGAAGACTCTAGCTTGTCTGGGTCATATAAGTGTTGTGGAGATAGTGCCAGTCCTTTTAAATGTAGGCATTTTAAAACTCCTTACTACAGAATGCAGGTGCTGTCCACGCTGACAGCTTGGTCAGGGTATAGTGCATAAGTGATCAGGATGGAACTTACTCTTTCCCCACTGTTGAGAGGAGATGAAGGATATGGGCTATGCCAGCCAGTCACTTTATGATAGCCAGTTACATTCTTGGGAAGGCCATTTGTTTGTGGAATGGCTTAGTCACTGCTTACTGATGTCATAAAAATAATTCCTCAGCCTGTCTGTAGTACAGAAGCACTTCTGTTACTAAAAGAGGCCTTGCTGTGATCTGCTTGTATCACTGAGCAGCACCAGATTCAGCAACTTATTTTTTGTGGCTCTTCCTCTGGGACAGTATCCCAGAGATGCTGTTTTCCAAAACTGTCCCTTTAGAATGCTTTATGCTTTCTTCCTTGCTCTGAGTCTGAAGTTCACAAAGACAGCCAGGCAGAACAAGTCCAGAGTCATTGTTACAGCCCTATTCTGACTTCAACGAGTTTTGTTTCTTCTGCTTTGGCCTCATCTTTTAGAGACTTCTGTATGTGTGTTGCCTTTCACAACCCTGCTGACTATCCATCCAGAAAGACTCACCCTGACATTTCCTCACTTGGGCTAACTGCATGTATACTCAAGTTACAGTAATGACAGGTGACTCTCCATACCCAGCTTGAGTCGTCCAGTTGCTTTCATCTGCCCAGAGACCCAAATGCTAGAAAAAAACTACAAGAGTAAATGGACATGCTTTTCTGTTTAGGCTACATCCAAATGATTATATTCCATTACAGCTCCTTTGTGTTCTCTTGTAGATTACATTTTTCAAAATTTTGATGCTGGACTAAGGTAGTCCTTTGTCAAAGTCTATCTTGCTGCCATGCTTAAATTCCACCAAGGTTCTAATAGTACATCTTTAGCTATTTTGAAAGTTTGCAAAACCTTTGTAAAAATTTCATTTCATATCCAACCACATTATAAAGACCCTTTTCATACATGAGATTTGTATTCCACATTGAAGAGTTTGACTTTATCTCTTTTGAACCTGCTGCTAAAATTGATTTAAAGTACTTAACAAGGAAGACACTTTTTTTCTATTAACAATTACATCTCCTAAATATATTTTCAAATTACAGACCTTGTGTATAAAGCATTCCTACCTAATTTTTTTGCAAGGGTAGTGTGTCACTGCAGACCAATACTTCCTGTCTGTCTAAGGTAGCCACTGAAATAAACCAATAGTACTCATTTAATTTACATTTTCTTTCCTAACTATTCCTGCAGAAGTATTGCACTATGTGGATGTCCAGCCAGCTTGGATTTTATATGGGAAGGCCCAGGTTGGTAAGAAATTATTCACAATTTGTGTCATTTTCTTTTAAAAATGGGATCCAAAGTTTATAAATTTAGTTTGTCCAGGTGGTTTTCTGATTATATTATGAGCTGGTATGAAGAATATCATAAAACAGTGCCTAGCATGTTCACAGCACATTCAAGTAAAGAACTGCATCTCTCGGGCCTTTTTAGAAATGCTTCTTCAAATGATGTTGTGCAGCTATTGGAAGGGTTTCACTAAATACTTTAGCAGGACACTCCAAGCTTCATGTACCTTTTAGGTCTCAATCTTCCCAGTCATCTTAGATGTGCTGTCATGATGATCAATCAGAAGATTATAATTAACTTGCAACTATGTCCTACTGGTTGAGAAAGGTTGAGATCCTCATGAGAATCAAAAGTTACATACTTAAAGTAGGCGTAGATCTGGATGAGCAGGCCTAGCTTTCATCAGCATACTCATCGTCCTTCCCTTTCACTTTCCCTTTCCCTTGTGGCAGACATGGTCTGGATTATTCGTAGTAGTATTTTGTTGTTATGCTTCACTTTTGAGTAGCACTCCTGGGAGCTGGAGTGGAAGCTAGCTGACAATAGTGTGTGGTTAAACAGAAAGGAGCTTAGTAGTCTAAAAAAGTTTTAGATGTCAAGCTGACTGAAAGTTTGTGGTTTTCAGTCCTGTTAGATGAAAAGGATGGATTTGTTCATCCACATTTACTGTTAATGGTAAGTATATAATTTTCATTTTATGTCAGAATGAAGATGTGTGGCTTTAAGTATCATGGATTGTAACATTTTTATGAAATTAATGTAAGTGAAGTAAGATGATAGGCTAAGTTATAGAAGAAGGTGGTGTATTTTAGTTTTACAAAGAGAAATGAGTTATTGCTAGTAATCACGTAATACACTAGTAAGTAAAGGAAGATCTTCTTCTTCTTCTTCTTTCGGCTTTTCCCGGTTAGGGGTGGCCACAGCGGATCACCTGTCTGCTCATGATATGAGTTGAAAACTGGTATTGTGTAATTTGTTGAAAGCCTTCAATTAATTTAATCAGTATTAGAAGAATTTTTTTTTGCATTGTATTGGTATTTTTAAGTCACCATATGAACTAGGGGAAGAAGTAAGAATAGAAGCAAAAGATAAAACAGGTGGTGCCCCATGAGTTTGTTTGGTTTGTTGATGAATGGAGATTGCACAGTTATTGAAGGATAATAGGATGGAAGTAAGTTGGGAAGTGGTAATGGTAATGTGTATCACAATAATTTTCAGTTTAGCAAATGTGTTTCTGGTTGCTAAGAGTTATGCATGTGTGAGACATTTAATTCAGGAGCAGTAGAGAATTATTTTGGAGTTAAAGATAAATTAAGGGATTTGAAGACATTCTGAAGCTTATTTAATGAAAAAAAAAACAGTAGCATGTTTACGATAGCTCTTTGACATGAAAGAATATTTAAAAAGTTTGGTGGTACTGCAAAATTTTTGGAAGGCTTTTATAATAAGAAAAAAAAGTTTGTTTAGTAAAAAAAAAAAAAACTGTATTGACAAGAACTCGGAGTTATATGGATGGACTATGTCATTGTAGGAAACAAAATTGCTGAGAATAGTGTTCTGAGATGTATGGAGTCCAAGACCAGCTAGTTAAGAGGTGAATTGTACGTGATGGTAAGGAGAAAAATGATTTAGGACTTTTAAATTCAGTTGTATTTTTAGTGTCACAGCATCTGTTCTGTGTTTTATAAATAAATCATATATTTATATAATTCAGTTGAATTTAACAAGGAAGCAGAATCCAATAGTATTTTTATTTATGTTTTAAAATAAGTTAAATTTAAGATGGAAACAATTTTAGGAAAAATGTTGTTGGGAATATAGTAATCTGGAAAACATTAAAATGACTCAAATCAAAAAATTTGAAAAAAAAATATATGATGATTATGTTATGGAATGAAGACAAAAATGTGGAAAATATAGTTGCCTGACAGAACCTTGGGATTAAGCTCACAGTGCCACCAGAAAGCAAATAAGTTACCAGTGGTGTACCACAGGGATCAGTGCTGAGCCCTCTCCTATTTGGTATCTGTTTTTTTCCAAACTTCAGGTCAGCACTGCTGGCCTGTGGTTATTTACTGGTTATGAAAATGGATATGGTATATGTACAGTGCAATGAAAAAGTATTTGCCCCCTTCTTGATTTCTTATTTTTTTTTGCATGTTTGTCATACTTAAATGTTTCAGATAATCAAATAAATGTAAGTATTAGACAAAGATAACCCAAGTAAACACAAAATGCAGATTTTAAGTGATGATTTTATTTATTAAGGAAAAAAAAACTATCCAAACCAACATGGCCCTGTGTGAAAAAGTAATTGCCCCCTAAACCTAATAACTGGTTGTGCCACCCTTAGCAACAACAACTGCAATCAAGCATTTGCAATAACTGGCAATGAGTCTTTTACATTGCTGTTGATGAATTTTGGCCCACTCTTCTTTGCAGAATTGTTTTAATTCAGCCATATTGGAGGGTTTCCAAGCATGAACCACCTTTTTAAGGTCATGCCACAGCATCTCAATTGGATTCAAGTCTGGACTTTTTATTAGGCCACTCCAAAACCTTCATTTTGTTTTTTTTTTTTAGCCATTCAGAGGTGGATTTGATGTATTTTGGATCATTGTCCTGCTGCAAAAACCAAGTGCGCTGCAGCTTGAGGTCACGAACTGCTGGCCGGACGTTCTCCTTCAGGATTTTTTGTTAGGGAGACGAATTCATGGTTCCATCAATCACAGCAAGTCGTCCAGGTTCAGAAGCAGCAAAGCAGCCCCAGACCATCACACTACCACCACTATGTTTGACTGTTGGCATGATCTTTTTCTGAAATGCTGTGTTACATTTATGCCAGATGTAACAGGATGCACACCTCCCAAAAAGTTCAACTTTTGTTTCGTCAGTCCACAGAATATTTTCCCAGAAGTCTTGGGGATCATCAAGATGTTTTTTGACAAAAGTGAGACGGCCCTTTATGTTCTTTTTGGTCAGCAGTGGTTTTCATCTTGGAACTCTGCCATGCTTGACATTTTTGCCCAGTCCCTTTCTTATGGTTGAGTCAAGAGCACTGACCTTAACTGATGCAAGTGTGGCCTGCAATTCTGTAGATGTTGTTCTGGGTTCTTTTGTGACCTCTTGGATTAGTCGTCGCTGCGCTCTTGGGGTAATTCTTGTAGGACGGTCACTCCTGGGAAGGTTCACCACTGTTCCATGTTTTCTCCGTTTGTGGACAATGGCTCTCATCGTGGTTTTCTGGACTCCCAACGCTTTAAAAATGGCTTTGTAAACTTTTCTAGACTGATAGATGTCAGTTACTTTGTTTATCATCTGTTCCGGAATTTCTTTAGATTGCGACATGAATTTCTTTAGATCGCAACATGACGTCTTCCTTTTTGGGATCTTTTGGCCTACTTAACTTTGTCTGACAAGTTTTATTTAAGTAATCTCTTGATTCAACAGGTCTGTCAGTAATCAGGCCTGGGTATAGCTAGTGCAATTGAACTCATCTTTCCCAAAAATGTGATTAACCACAGTTACTTTATGATTCAACAAGGGGGGGCAGTTACTTTTTCACATAGGGCCATATAGGTTTGGATAGTTTTTTTTCCTTAATCAGTAAAATCATCACTTAAAAACTGCATTTTGTGTTTACTTGCATTATCTCTGTCTAATATTTGTCTAATATTTAAATTTGTTTGATGATCTGAAACATTTGAGTGTGACATGCAAAAAAATAAGAAATCAGGAAGGGGGCAAATACTTTTTCATTCCACTGTATAAAAAAATGTAATTGTAATAGAGAAGATTTTATTTTATAATGCGGTCTTATCTGAAAGCTTATAACTTTTGTACTTCATTAGAACACTGTTGTAGTAGGTGTAACTGTATGGGAAGTATCCTGCCAAGGTTTGGACATCTGGCCAGTTTACAAGCTTTGATCTCCTTTCTTATCATAGGTTCATAGGTTCATACTAGGCTATCTGCCCTAGGGCATTTATAAGCCTAGCCAGAATGTGTTTGGCTTTCGCCACCCATTTTAAATTAATTTTGCTATGCCCTTTTTTTGAGGTTAGTATACTGTGCCTCTGTCTAACAGTGACACAGAAGTCATACCCGGGGTAAACCTACGATCTCCCATCCACTCATCAAGATTCCTCTTGAAGAGAGTCAATGAGGGACTCTGCCTAACCTGGACTGGGATTTTATTCCAGAGTGAAGGGAGCCTCTGGGTTATGAATCTGTCCCTCCAGCATGTCCTATTTATTTCAGTGCTGAGGTTCAAGTCTCTCGAGCGTAGCTCGATAGGATTTGGATTTTCTGAGGTGCAGCATGTCCATTAATTCCGGGTTGGAAATGGCTTTATACGTCAGGCACAGATCGCCTCTGAACAGGCGGTATGCCACTGAGTAGAGCTGGAGTTTCTTTAACCAGGCAGCATATGGCATCTGTTTGAGCCCTTTGATCCTCTTGGTGAGGTACTTTTGGGGTCTTTCCAGTTGCTGCAGGTGTCTGGTAAGGTACATCCCAAAAGGGGCATTGTACTCAATTATGGGCCTGATGAGGGATGAGTAAAGAGGCACGATGACCTCCCCTGAGCTAGATGTGAATCCCTTCATGATTAGGTGGGCTATATAAAATGTTTTTCTAACCACTTTGGCCACGTGGTTGTCAAATGAGAGATTGCTATCAACTTGGGTCCCCAGGTCCCTAATTACTTCTTCTGTACTTAATGGATTACCACCTATGTGGTAATTTGTGGGCACTTTGTTTTTGCCAAAGGGGATGACTATACACTTTTTGGCGTTTAACTTGAAGCCATGGCTCTGGCACCAGTTGTCTGTTTCTATGAGGCCCTTTTGGAGGATGCTTGTATCTGCTGGAGAGTCGATTATGGCGCCCAGTTTGCAGTCATCTGCAAACTTGGTCAGCCACAGTCCTTCCGTGTTGGCCTGTACCTCCGAGAAAT
Organism: Protopterus annectens; assembly: GCF_019279795.1. Taxonomy (NCBI): domain Eukaryota; kingdom Metazoa; phylum Chordata; order Ceratodontiformes; family Protopteridae; genus Protopterus; species Protopterus annectens. Next base: position 602,966,144 of record NC_056751.1, read on the forward strand.
ATATACTGAACAAGAGAGGTCCCAGGACTGAGCCTCGTGGGACACCACTTGTAACTGGTTTGGAGTCTGACATGGCTCCAGCAATTCTAACCATGTGGGTTCTGTCCTTGAGCCAGTTTGCAACCCATCTAGTGACATAGGGGTTTATATTTAAGCTGGTGAGCTTATCTATAATGCCCGAGTGGGGTATTGTATCGAAGGCTTTTGCGAGGTCCAGGTAGGCTGTGTGGACCACCTTCCCCTTGTCAATGGCCTTGGTGACTGTTTCAAAGAAATCAACCAGGTTTAAGAGGCAGGATCTGCCCTTAACAAAGCCAAACTGGGTAGGATCCATTGTCTGTAGGTCCCCAATATCTTTATTTATGAGGTCCATGATTATCCTTTCCATAGCTTTGCAGACCAAGCTAGTCAGGCTTATGGGGCGATAGTTTCCAGTATCCGTTGAGGCACCACCTTTGTGGAGAGGGACCACAGTTGCTGTACGCCACCTTTGGGTACATATCCTGTAGTAAGGCTGAGATTGAACAGTAGTTTTATGTTTGGGTTTAGCTCTTCTTGGAGTTCATGTAGGACGCAGCCTGGGACACCGTCTGGTCCCACTGATGCTGTGTTTTTTGCTTTGGAGAGGGCGGCTCTTACCTGAGCATCCGAGATGTCAGGGGGGGCAGCATCCTGCTGGAATAGATATTTGCCTTTTTGGTGGGGAGGGGGAGGGAGTTTGCGCTGAACCTGTCAGCTAGGATGTTGGCAATGTCTGTGGGTTCGGTGTATTTTTTGTCATTTTGGACTAATTCTGAGCATATCTGGGAATTACCACCCAGGTTCCTAACATAACTAAAGAAAGCCTTGTGATTATCCTTAGTGTCCTGTGCAATTTTTCTGTCGAAGCTGGCCTTAGACGATTTTATGAGTGCCCATAGTTTTTTGCTAATACTGATCAGAGATGCCTTCCCTTTTTGGAATTTTGCTCTATCATTTAGTAGCTTCCTCCTTCTATTGTATAGCTTGTTTATGGCTGGGGTCCACCAGACAGGACGTCTGCCTTTGGAGGATTGGGTCTTGGTTTTATTTGGGATCGCATGATCCATGCATTCCTGAAGGTGTTCATAGAATGCGTTTATAAAGGATTCTGCGGTCTGGGCCGTATTTTCCACAGGCCCGGGGGCTTTGAAGGATTCCACCTCAGTTTTGAGGAGTATGAAATTTGCTTTAGAGAAGTTTTTCACTGTGGTTTTCTGGGCAGGGGGTGGTGTCGGGATGTGAACATCCAGTGAGATTAGTTTATGGTCTGATCTTACCAGTGAGGGATACACTTCTGGTCTGGAGCATAGAGGTCCCCATGTTGGTGATGATCAAGTCCAGTATGTTTTCCCCTCTTGTGGGAGTGGTAACAAGTTGTTCCATAGCATTTGAGTTTATAAATTCTAGGAACCTTTGGGCTAGGGTGTTGGAGCTAGAGTAATGCTCTCAGTCTATGTTTGGGTAGTTGAAGTCGCCCAATATAATGGTGTTTGGAGAGACCTTCATATTTTCCAGTGTTCTCATGAAGGCCGAGTGGGGTCCCTGGGTTAGGGAGGGTGGTCTGTAGCAGGCTATAAACTGGAAGGCAGTTTTACCCACTGTTAGTTGCACATGAATAGTCTCTGATGCTTCGTGCTGTGCCACCAACCTGGAGGTGTGGGTATCTTTGACGAATATTGATACTCCCCCTCCTTTTGTGGGTCGGTCCAAGTTTTGGTGCCGAAAAGCATGGTATGAGGTATAACCTGGTAGTGCTGGGGTGCTCTCGGGAGCCTTGAACCAGGTTTCTGTTACTGCACAGATATCGATTTTCTCCATGCTAAGGAGAGTTTCGAGTGTGTGCATCTTGAGGTTTAGACTTCTGGCGTTGAGTAGCATTACTCTTAGTTTCTTATCCCTTGTGATACCGATGGAGGTGGGTTTGTCTTTTGAGCCTTGCCTAAAAAAGGCACTATGGGGGTAGCAAGAGCCTTTGCCAATATCCGAAAGCCCAGGGGTGACAAGTGCAGACCGTCCCTAGCGAAGCATCGTGGCTTGTCGAGCATGTCATCCCAGGCTGACAGGCATTGGATCCCCTTTGAATGACACCAATAATTAAGCCAATTGTTGAAATTGATCATCTTGTCTTCCTATTGTGGCATCATTCTTGGTGATTGTAAGATGCTACTCAAGGTCAGGGTCATACCAGCCTGGGCCACATGCTCAGAGAGCTCCTCTATGTCTCTTTTCATGTAGTCCAGGGAGGTACGTCTCAGGTCATTCACACCAGCATGGACAATGACCGAGTCATATTTGTACTTGCCTTGGAGTGACCTGAGTGCATGTGTTATGTGGCGGATCCTAGCGCCCAACAGGCAGCTCACCGTGACCTTCTCCTTGTTCAGCCTGGTGAGTGGGACGTCAGTGTGCCTGATGATAGAGTCACCTATTACAAGTGTATTAGGTGTGTTGTTTAGCCTTAAGGGCTGTGACTGTTCGGCACACTGGCTTTGTGAGCTATGTGTTGCACGTGTTTTGTTTTGGGGTAGCGGTTGCTTGGGTGTCTGCTTTGGAGGTCTCTTCTGCTTAGGCAGATTTTTATTTAGAGCCTCCGAGTATGTTTTTGTGTGTTTATGTGTTTGGTCTGCTGTCGTGGTAGGTCTATGTGAGACTGGAATTGCACTGAGTGTGGTTTCCTTCTCCTCCTGACTGGTTTCGCCAGTACTGAGTTGAGAGACCTTAGCCTCCAGTTTGGCTATATGGATGCATCTCTCACATGTGTTGGAATTTATTGGGAGGAGGAGAGGGTTGTCTGTGTACATGAGTCAGTTGTAACATTGCCTCAAGATTCTCAGATTCACCAGCTGGACCGGAGAGAAGATTGACAACTGACCTTTGGACATGCTAGAATAGTGTTGGGAATTCCTTTATAATTGAAAAAAAAAAAGGGCCAATGGGGAACAAGGTACTCGAGAGGACTTTGTGAGAGTTTAGTGCTTTTAATTTTTTAGTGCTGACTTATATAATTGCTTTAGTGAGCAAGTGCCTTTAGTGAGCAAGTGCCAGGTAACTTAAATGCAATGTGTTACAGGTAACTTAAATGCAAAAACGACAAACAGTAACTTTCCTTTAAGTGAAACAAGGAAATGAGTGCAGTAAGCAATGCAGATATCACTAGGGATCCACAGAAGCGCTGAAAAGCCACGTTTTAGGTGGTATTAGCATTTCAGGGAAATAACAAGCAAACAAACAACACACATACAAACAGAGCTAGATTCAGCAGGCCTGGATCTAGTCTGTGCTACAGCAAACAATGTGTACCAATTTCAGTAAGAAACAGTTGAAATATGCAGGCACTATAAGCCTTTAACCTGAAATTCCCAGCTCAGAAGGGCAGAGTCCAGTTTCTCCTCCCACAAGAGTGCAGACCACGAACCTTCTTAATGTAAAATAACTGGCCTGAAGCCCAAGTGCTTAAACCAGAACTAATACACTTTTAGAATAACAGACACTTGAGCCCTCAATCAGCAGTTCCCAACTTAGAAGGATGTAAGCCACCTGTCCTGCCACCACAGTGCAGGCCACAAACCTTCCTAATGTAAAACAACTGGTCTGAAGCCCAAGTGCTTAATCCAAAAGACTTTGAATGATAGCTACACTTTAATCAAGTTACTACCCAGCAGTAATAAATACAATTGAATACTTTGAGGAATGCCTGGATTAGTGCTCAAGTTATACAAAGCTAGATTCAGCAGGCCTGGACCTAGTCTACGCTACAGCAAACGAAGTGTACCAATTTCAGTAAGAAGCAGTTCAAATATGCAGGCACTATAAGCCTTTAACCAGAAATTCCCAGCTCAGAAGGGCAGAGTCCAGCCTCTCCTCCCACAAGAGTGCAGACCACAAACCCTTTTAATGTAAAATAACTGGCCTGAAGCCCAAGTGCTTAAACCAGAATTAATACACTTTTAGAATAACTGATACTGAGCCCTCAATCAGCAGTTCCCAACTTAGAAGGATGTAAGCTACCTGTCCTGCCACTACAGTGCAAACCACAAACCTTCTTAATGTAAAACAACTGGTCTGAAGCCCAAGTGCTTAAACTAAAAGGCTTAGAATGAGTTGCACCAAGAAGTAATAAATACAACTGAGTACTTTTAAGATGACGCAAAAGCAAAATAAATTAGGAAGAAACAGAAATACAGTAAAAGCAGATATTTTTTTTTTTTTAGAAAAGTAGCAAAAACAGTAGTAAAAACAATTCACATGCAGTGCAAGCTGGCACACTTGAGTATGTAGCAATATCAGTCCACACGCAGTTTGAAAAAAATGTAATTAAATTAAAAAGGACTAAAAGCAAGTGCAGAAAGGGTTTATTAGATAGAATGCGGTAAAGAGATGGGACTGGGGGAGTGTCCTCGATCAAATCTACAGTGGGGCGGGCACTGCAAAAGCCACCAAATTTAAACTACAACCAAGAACAGGGAGGGGGGTGGGGAAGACAGTTTCAACAGAGCTAGATCTGAGGAATCAGTCCAAATTATAAAACCACAATAAAATGCAGAAAATATACTTAAATCTGCTTATGTCCAGTTGATGTATGCAGACAAATCTCAGTAGCAAGCAACTCGATTTAAAATGATTACAAGAAATGTAACCAACACAGGTTTTAATGTTATCAGAAACCCCCCAAGCTAATTAACACTTAAAGGAATTTCAAAGCAGTTAAACAACTAGTGCAGAGCTTCAGACACACACACAAGACAGTTTCAACAGAGCTAGATCTGAGGAATCAGTCCAAATTATAAAACCACGATAAAATGCAGAAAATATACTTAAATCAGCTTATGTCCAGTTGATGTATGCAGACAAATCTCAGTAGCAAGCAACTCAATTTAAAATGATTACAAGAAATGTAACCAACACAGGTTTTAATGTTATCAGAAACCCCCCCAAGCTAATTAACACTTAAAGGAATTTCAAAGCAGTTTAACAACTAGTGCAGAGCTTCAGAGACGCACACAAGACAGTTTCAACAGAGCTAGATCTGAGGAATCAGTCCAAATTATAAAACCACAATAAAATGCAGAAAATATACTTAAATCCGCTTATGTCCAGTTGATGTATGCAGACAAATCTCAGTAGCAAGCAACTCGATTTAAAATGATTATAAGAAATATAACCAACACAGGTTTTAATGTTATCAGAAACCCCCCAAGCTAATTAACACTTAAAGGAATTTCAAAGCAGTTTAACAACTAGTGCAGAGCTTCAGAGACACACACAAGACAGTTTCAACAGAGCTAGATCTGAGGAATCAATCCAAATTATAAAACCACAATAAAATGCAGAAAATATACTTAAATCTGCTTATGTCCTGTTGATGTATGCAGACAAATCTCAGTAGCAAGCAACTCGATTTAAAATGATTACAAGAAATGTAACCAACACATGTTTTAATGTTATCAGAACCCCCCCAAGCTAATTAACACTTAAAGGAATTTCAAAGCAGTTTAACAACTAGTGCAGAGCTTCAGAGACACACACAAGACAGTTTCAACAGAGCTATATCTGAGGAATCAGTCCAAATTATAAAACCACAATAAAATGCAGAAAATATACTTAAATCAGCTTATGTCCAGTTGATGTATGCAGACAAATCTCAGTAGCAAGCAACTCGATTTAAAATGATTACAAGAAATGTAACCAACACAGGTTTTAATGTTATCAGAAACCCCCAAGCTAATTAACACTTAAAGGAATTTCAAAGCAGTTTAACAACTAGTGCAGAGCTTCAGAGACACACACAAGACAGTTTCAACAGAGCTAGATCTGAGGAATCAGTCCAAATTATAAAACCACGATAAAATGCAGAAAATATACTTAAATCAGCTTATGTCCAGTTGATGTATGCAGACAAATCTCAGTAGCAAGCAACTCGATTTAAAATGATTACAAGAAATGTAACCAACACAGGTTTTAATGTTATCAGAAACCCCCCAAGCTAATTAACACTTAAAGGAATTTCAAAGCAGTTTAACAACTAGTGCAGAGCTTCAGAGACGCACACAAGACAGTTTCAACAGAGCTAGATCTGAGGAATCAGTCCAAATTATAAAACCACAATAAAATGCAGAAAATATACTTAAATCAGCTTATGTCCAGTTGATGTATGCAGACAAATCTCAGTAGCAAGCAACTCGATTTAAAATGATTACAAGAAATGTAACCAACACAGGTTTTAATGTTATCATGAGGGTGCACACTGCTGTAAGAGGGATTCATGTAGTATATAAAAAATCAGAACTTTGTTGCCATTGTTATATTTAAGGAGACATCTTGTCAGCCATTTGTCAAGAATGTCATATTCTGCTTCAGCTACAGTTTTTGGCAGATAAGTATCCCTGGTGGGAAGCCTTTCTTTTTCTGTAGAAAGTCAGTCATGAAAAATTTTAGATCCGTCAGGAAAGGATTATATTTGTGTGGTAGTTGGACTCGCCCATTCCTCCTGTGTTTTCCGTCTGGGAGAGCAACATGAAAGATCCTATCAAATTTGCCTGTGTTTTACTCCCAAAAACTAAGGAGTAGCCAAAGTCTTTTTTTTTTTTTTTCTTCTGGAAAGCAAGTGTCTTAAACACTTGATGGTGTGCAAGACTATGGCAGCTGAATCTCTTTCGGCAGACCTCTCCCTCAGAGGAGTAACAAAAAAAAAGTTGTTAAAGAGGCGTCTGAAAATTTTAGACTTTACCTTGTTTTCTGCATTCTGGCCCTGAGTTCTGCTTTGAAGTGTTTTTGCAGCCCTCAGACCATCACTACAATTCTCCTGGTACCTCTTGCCTCTCTTTGGATGGTGCTGAAGCCCAGGATTTAAGCACATGTGGGAAGATCATACATCAGGCTGTTGCAAAGAAGGAAAAACCTAAAATGATTGAATATAGAATAGTGAGAGAACTATTCGCCAGGTTGTTTGTTTTTTAACACCTTTATTAAGTTATAATTTAAGGCATAAACAAACGTGCTTTAACAGAATAGAAAACAAACCGTATTAATATTTTTTCCATTTACGTACATTACATTGCATTATACATCTTTTCTTTCTTTCTTTGTATGTTTGTCTGGTAGACGGACTGCCTGTAAGGACTCACATTCCTCTTGTGATGTTCTTCGTGTTTCACTGTTGCAGTCATTATATTTGGGTAATCTGCTGGCAGGTTGCCCTCAATTGGCCTGAATAACAAAGTCTTGGGTCCTGCATCATTTGCTGTCCCTTCTTCCATGACGTCAGGTCGTCAGGGGTATAAAACATGCAGCAGACGCCATTTTCTTCAGTCTTTCTTGCCGCACAGTGCCCGAAGCAGAAGTAGTTCGCAAGTGCCGGTCGGCCGACTCCTGAAATTTTCTTTTTCGAGTTTCAGAACCGAAGTCTTCAACCTAAAGCTAAGTACCCCATTGGGGAAACTTTTTCTTGATCCTTACCGATGTCAGTAAAAGTTAATAATTGGATCAAATAAACAATAAAAGTTCGTAGAGCAAAACAATGGAGGGGATACCAATAATCCCAAAATAAACGTTGACAAAAACGGCAAACAATTCAAGAATCCAAAATCTTCTGTATAGTAAAAACCAGGTTTATTCAGATAGAAATGGTAAGCGCTTTCACTAAAATAGCTTCATCAGACCAAATTACAATTCATTCAATGAAGCAAACGAGCTCTATGATTTTCTCCATGTCATACATCCACTTTTACCAACTATTCAGGGCCTTCCGAAAATTCATAAGGACCCAGTGATGCCTCCTATGAGGCCGATTGTAGCGAGTAGGGGGTGGACCACTGAACCTCTCTCCATGTATATTGAAGCCCTATTAAGACCTTTGGTTGAAGCTAATGGTTTCATCCTTAGTGACACCAAACAATTTTTATTATATTTTTATGAGTTTGTTAGTTCCATCACAGATTTGGAAGACTTGTTGTGGGTGACTATGGATGTCCAGTCCCTATTTATGGTGATACCCAACACAGAGGGGCTGGGCATGATAGGTACCTATTTAATGAGATTAGATTCTCATCCCAACTTAAACGTAGAGTTAATATTATTATTGCTGGGTACAGTTCTTGAATCTAATATTTTCAGCTTCCAGGAACATCTATTTTTACAACGGGATGGCGTAGCTATGGGCACTTCATGTGCAAATAGCTACGCCAACCTAGTAATGGCTGAATGGGAACACCAACATCTTTTTCAGAATGAGCTATACAAATCAAGTGTACCTTTTTATAGGCGTTTTGTTGACGACCTATTTTTGGTTTGGAGAGGTACACCTTCACAACTTAGTGAATTTTTCAGCCAAATAAACAATTCTTTATGGTTTCTTAAATTCACCATGGAATGGTCAAGTAGAAGCATACCCTTTTTAGATGTTTATGTCGAAAAGTTACCAGGAGGGATAGTCAACACAGGTTTGTATCGTAAATCTAGTCATAGGAATACCTTGTTACACCGCACTAGCATGCACCCGGGCTATGTCTATCGTAACATAGTCCGTGGACAGTCCATGCGACTATCGAGATACACACCCTGTGATTCTAAATTCACTCCAGGGCTAGAGGACTTAGACAAGAGATTCAGAGAACGTGGCTACAGTGAATTGGATGTTAGTAAAGGGATGGAAGCCATCACCACCCTTAGAAGCAACCGAGCTATGCCATATTTTACTGAAGGTGCCTCTAGGTTTTATTTAGATGATGGCCTTGTACAACCATCACGTGATCACTCAACACATGGGGACGATGTGATCTTTCCGATTTATTATACTAGGGACATAGGCACTATAAAAGATGTTTTCATTAAACACTGGCATGTCCTGTCAGTAGATCCCATTGTCAGAAGACTCGTTGGAGATCGACCTAGGTTTATATACCGCAATAAGAAGAATATCAAACAGTTGCTATGTTATCCCAGGACATGTACCATCAGTTCATACATAGAGGGACCATATATGGTACCCTGCCATAGGTGTAATTTCTGCTCCTATATTCTTAGTGATCCAGATTTTAGGTATCCTTATGGGACTGGTAGTTACACCATTCGGGTCAAAGGCAGCTGCATGTCTAAAGATGTGGTCTATTTAGCATCCTGCACAATGTGCCCGGCCTACTATGTAGGTAAAACGAACCGGGTGTTGAGAGACAGGATACGCGAACATGCATATCACATCAGGAAAGGACATCTTTCCAATGCACTTGCCAAGCACATTAAGGAATGTGGTTCCAACCACGAGTTCAAGTTTAGGATACTTGAACAAATCTCCAGAACACACAGGAGGGGTGATGTTGAGAACTACACAGAGATCCGTGAGATAAACTGGATAATTAAATTCAGGGCAGATGTACCACCTGGTATTAATGGCAGGGTTCCTTTACGCCCATTATTAAAATCTAGGAGGCTTAAGATTCATAAATGAAATGTCTTTCAATCAATCCTGTTCTATATATTTGTACAGCTATGTATGTTTTATTTATTGCTCTTCATGAGTTGTTTTTAAGGAATATCTCTTTAAGTTAAGTCATTTTTGGCGCTCTTTTTTAGTATATAAATCGTTTGCTTCATTGAATGAATTGTAATTTGGTCTGATGAAGCTATTTTAGTGAAAGCGCTTACCATTTCTATCTGAATAAACCTGGTTTTTACTATACAGAAGATTTTGGATTCTTGAATTGTTTGCCGTTTTGGTCAACGTTTATTTTGGGATTATTGGTATCCCCTCCATTGTTTTGCTCTACGAACTTTTATTGTTTATTTGATCCTTTTTTTGTAGTTCATAGTAGAGCATTTACTCCGCTTGTTTTTTTTTTTTTTATTATAAAGTTAATAATTGTATTACTTGTGGGAAGCAAGTACCTAGTAAGGATTTTCATTTGTACTGTATTCCTTGCCTAGGCCCTGACCACAACGTGCCTTGCTGTCGGTTTTATGCTAAATTTAACCAATGCACTATTAAGCATCGGTATATTTTTGCATCTAAATATTTTGGTTCAAGATTTAACTATCCAGAAATGTCGTCGGTTAGCAATCCGACTACCGGAATTCACAAAAATTGCAAAGAAAGAGACAGAGACAGACCGTCGAGGTCCAAAACCGACGACACAGCTTCTCCTAAGCCGGTCGCCGGTTCTCCGGTACTCAGTGAGGCGCTTTTGCAGCCCCTGGTACCTGCTACTTCTGATTTGCAGGCCTCTACTGAGACCCATTCGGTGTCTGGTATGCCACGAGACACTTCAAGTATTGAACCCGCGGTGGTCTCTCCCTTAGATGGGTCCAGAGCTGCTGAATAGGCACCGGCTTCGGAGGGTGTTTTTAGGCCCAAATATCTGTATATTAAACCAACGCCATCCTCAAAAACAAGGCCAAAACCAACTTCTATGTCTAAAAACCGATGTATGGGCCACGTGGTCAAGCCCCAATTCCTAATAAAACAAATGATCAAAATGGCTGAGGATTTAATTACCTTGATCAGGGGTTCCCAACCCCCTCCTGCTAAGAGGCCTCGGCAAGGCACTGATTATGAATCATCAGATCAGGTTTCCATTTCTTCTGATTCCTCTTCTGATCAGGAATTATCTATTCCACCTTATGAGGACTCTGATGCAGAAGAATCCATCCCTTCTGCTTCTCCTCCTGAGGATTTTTCTTTTGGAGAAATTTTGCTTACCGTAAGGGAACATTTTCATTGGGTGAGTCAGGATTTTTCAGAATCCAAAAAGGCTTAGGGATTTCCTTCTTCTTCCTCAGCACAGGTCTTTGGCTATACCTGCTGTTCTAGACATTGTTGATGATGTTTTCTCAGAATCCAGCATGGCTTCTGATTCCCTGCTTCTGGCTCCTAGTAAGCCAAACATATTTTACAGGGTTCCTGCCTCCCACAAAATTCTTTTTAAAAATCCTACAGCTGATCCTGAAACTATTTCTCAGGGTCCCAAGGGTGTTAAGGCTTCTACTGCTAAAAATCCTACCCCTTCTGATAGTGACTCCAGGGCGCTGGATAGATGGAGTAAGAAGGTTTACACGTCTGCAACCCTGGCAATCAGGGCTTTAAACTGTCAATTTCGTATGCTTAAATATCAGCAGTATGTCATGGGCTTACTTAAACAGAAAATTATGTTGATTTCTGACTCTGTGGAAAATAGAGTTACAGGATTTATTGCATTCAGCTGAACAAGTTAGAAAGCATACTTTGCAATGTGGTTTTGATTCCTTGGAGGCCTCTTGCAAGGCCGCTGTAACTGGATCTGTGATAAGAAGGCCTCTTGCAGGGCCGCTGTAACTGGATCTGTGATAAGAAGGCATGCTTGGCTCAAGGAGCAACATCTGCCTGATCATGTTAAAGCAAAATTGCTGGATGCTCCTTTACAACAGGACAGTCTATTTGGTAATAAGGCAGAAGAAGTTTTGAAAAAGATAGAAGACAAAGCTAAATCTATGCAAACTGTAAAAGATTTCCTACAATTGCAGCCACCCAGGTTCAGTAGGCACTGGCCTACTAAGAATTAGTCCTTTCCAGTACCCACCAGAGCCGCTCAAGTCAAACCCAGACACTCCAAAGGCTCCAGTTTTCAGTCACAAGGTACGTACAGAACAAAACAATGGGGTGCCTCCACCTCCAAATCTGGAAGTAGCAAGGCACCCCCCTACGGTAAACAGTCTCAATGACTTTCCTCTGCCATTTCCAAGCACTTATCTTTTGGCAGCCCCCGATACAGATTTCATTTCCACATGTTGCCAATTCCATATGGATGGCCGGATCTGCCTCCAAATCAGTGGTCAGAGGCCCAGAAACAAGTTATGTCCCTCATGGATATGGGGCTATTCAACCAGTACCAGAAAAGGAAAAAGGACAAGGTTTTTATTCCAGACTTTTCCTGGTACCCAGCAAAGACAAATCATGGCGTCCAATTATGGACTTATCCATTCTAAATACTTTCCTGGACATTCCAAAATTCAAGATGCTGACTCTACAACAGTTACTGCCTGTGCTAAGCAAGGATGCCTGGTTGGTAACTCTAGACTTAAAAGAGGCTTACCTGCATATCCCAATCAGGGAATCTTGCAGAAGATACCTCCGCTTCAAAGCAGGCTATTTGCATTACCAGTTCTCTGCACTGCCCTTTGGCTTATCTACTGCGCCCATGGTCTTCACAAAGTGCCTGGCACCAGTAATTGCATTTTGCAGACAAAGAAACATTCAAATTTATCCTTATCTGGACGATTGTCTAATTCAGGCAGAAAACAAGGACACTCTTCTGTAGCATCTGGTGTTTGTAAAAAGGCTTCTAACTTGCCTAGGTTACACCATAAACGAAAATAAATCACAACTGGTACCCTCTCAAAAAATTACATTCCTGCGTGCAAGCTTGAATAAAACTGCCCAGATGGCTTACCTCACGCCAGACAAACAAATCCAATTGGTCACTTACTTCAAACAAGTGGCCACAAGAACCCAGTTATCTGCAAGACAAATTCTGCAGGCTTTGGGGTACATGGCTTCCTGCATTCTTCTAATTCCATATGCAAGACTGCATATGAGGAACCTTCAATGGTACCTAAAAAGCTTATGGAGTCAACATTGTCACAGCCTGGAAACAGTGATTCCTATCATTCCTTGCCGGCAGCAAGAGTTCCTATGGTGGGCAGAGGCTTGTCACCAAAACAAGGGACAGTCATACATTCCACCCCCTGCAACCCAAACCCTGACTACAGACGCATCAGACTATGCTTTGGGGGGGGGGGGACATCTGGCAGGGAGATGCATTCAGGGTGAATGGAGCCTAAATCAAATGCACCTGCATATCAACCAGAAAGAGATGCTAGCTGTACAGAATGCTCTTGACAGCTTTTAAGGACTTTCTTCATCCAGGACAACTACTAATAAAGACGGACAACACCACAGTCATGTGGTACATAAACAAGCGGGGGGGGGGGTACCCATTCCTACCCCCTTTGCAGACTAACCATGGCCTTGTGGAACACAGCCTTGTCTTACCAAATACATCTACAAGTTCAGTTCCTGCCAGGAAAGCAAAATACTCTGGCAGACGAACTAAGCAGAAATCTTATGGACCCACACGAATGGAAACTGGATCCACAAATCTTCAGCATGTTGACATGCAAATGGGGGAGCCTAGACATAGATCTTTTTGCCTCACCCCAAAACTATCAGTTGGACAAATTCTGCACAAGAATCCATCACAAAAAAGCATGGAAAGTGGATGCTCTATCCTTCAGCTGGAAAAACCTTATCAGTCTATGCTTTTCTCCCTCTGCCTCTGCTCTCCAAGGTATTACTAAAAGTCAGACAGGAAAAAACAAAAATGATTCTGATTGCTCCAGACTGGTCTTGCCAACACTGGTACCTGCTCCTACGCAATATGTCACACCTTCCTCCATGGTACCTGCCTCAGACACCTTATCTACTATCTCAGCAGAACTTTCAATTTCTACACACTCCGTTCCAAACTCTCAATCTTGCAGCATGGCTAATCAACTAATTTTTCATCAGTTACATCTCTCAGCAAACCTGTGATGGATGTCATTTTGGAGGCTAGATGGCCTAGCACTAGAAAATATTATGCTGATAAATGAAAAAGATTCTGTGCATGGAATCAGGCACAAGGAATAAGCACAGAAATGCCCAATATTCCTCTGATTCTGCAATATTTAACTGAGATGCTTCACAAGGGCCTATCTTTCTCTTCCATAAAAATGCATGCCTCTGCCATTTCAGCTCATTACAACACAGAGGCTCCCCTCTTTTCTCATCCCCTGCTAAAGCAGTATCTCAGAGGGGCCAAAAATGTAAGACCTCCCAGGAGAGCACCATCTCCTGCATGGGACCTCAATTTTGTGTTGTAAAAACTCACCCTGCCTCCTTTTGAGCCAGCTGCTACTGCGGACATAAGATTTCTCTCTTGGAAGACAGCTTTTCTTTTAGCAGTCACTTCAGCTAGAAGGATCTCAGAACTACAGGCTCTCATGGCAGTGGAGCCTTTTATTATTTTTCTACCCGGACAGGGTAGCGCTCAGGACCAATCCATCCTTTATGCCTAAAGTGGTATCCAGTGTGGCTCTTAATCAGACCATTCATCTGCCAACTTTTTTCCCAAATCCAAGGGGGAGCGGATTCTACATTCCTTGGATGTACACAGACAACTAAGATTCTACTTTAGCAGGACGGAATCCCTACGAAAATCTGAGCAACTACTGGTGGCATTTGCTGCAGGGGCAGAGGGAAAGGCTATCGCAAAGCAGACAGTTTCAAAATGGATAAGCCATTGTATTCGTTTCTGCTACATGCATCATGGTAAACTTGTCCCCAAGGGGATCAGATCCCATTCCGCCAGGGCTGCATTTACTTCTGCAGCCTTTCTCAGAGGGTTTCCTACCAGAGACATTGTAGAAGCTGTTACCTGGTGCTCAGTTCATACGTTCACCAAGCATTACCATTTACCTCTCTTCTCCAAATCCAGAGCATGCTTTGCCACTGCTGTCCTGCAGGGCCTTATAGCTGCTGCTAATGCTGTATAATTCCATCCTCCCAACCATAGCTTTGGGATTCTCCCCAAATGTAATGACTGCAACAGTAAAACATGAAGAACATAGTACAGTTGTGTACACTTACCATAAATGTAGATGTTCGAGTGTATTCACTATTGCAGTCCTGGTTACCCTTCCGCCAAGCCCCCTATTTTTTCTCTTTTTATACCTCTTCTTTCTGTTACTATGCTCAAAAGCCTTTTTGTTGTATTTGCTTTCATTTGGAGGTGTATTTTTTGTGTTCTAAATTACATGCACATGTAGATATATAGATATATGTGTGTGTGTGTGTGTGTGTGTATATATATATATATATATATATATATATATGTATGTATGTGTGTATATATATATATATATATATATATATATATATTTTTTTTTTTTTTTTTGCTCCCCATTTGAGGGGCACCTGACATCTGGGGCAAGAAAAACTGAAGGAATGGCGTTGCATGTTTTACACCCCCTGACGACATGATGTCTTGGAAGAAGGGACAGCAACCGACGCAGGACCCCAAGACTTTGTTATTCAGACCAACTGAGGGCAACCTGCCAGCAGATTACCAAATGTAATGACTACAACAGTGAATACACTCGAACATCTACATTTATGGTAAGTGTACACAACTGTACTTTTTCTGTCTGGGAGATCAACATATGATACAAGGTCCTATCAAATTTGCCTGCATTTTACTCCCAAAATCTAAGGGGTAGCCAAAGTCTTTACATTTTTTTTTCTGGTAAGCAAGTGCCTTAAACAATTGATGGTGTGCAAGACCATGGTGACTGAATCTATTTCGGCAGACCTCCCCCTCAGAGGAGTAACAAAAAAAAATTGTTAGAAGCATTTGAGGAATCTTGGACTTTACCCTTTTTTCTGTATTCTGGCCCTGACATCTACTTTGAAGTGTTTTTGCAGCCCTCAGTCCATCACTGGAATTCTCCTGGGCCCTCTTGCCACTCTTTGGATACTGCCGAAGCCCAGGATTTAAGCACATGTGGGAAGGTCATACATCAGGCTGTTGCAAGGTAGGAAAAACCTAGAGTTATGGAATATAGAATAGTGAGAGAACTATTCACCGGGTTGTTTAACGCCTTTATTAAGTTATCATTTAACGTGTAAGCAAACATACATTAACAGAATACAAAACAAACCATATTAGCATTTTTCCATTACATACATTACATTGCACATTTTTTCTTTTTTTGTAACTGTCATCAGTCCAATATTACATAAATTGCTGAATTCTTGCCTTCCCTTAAACCTCACTCCTCTTCCTTCTGAACATTATTCTGCATATAGTGTTCCCACAATTTCCACGAATTTCTATGTAATTTGTTCCTGCGGCTAAGTGTGACTTAAAGTTTTTGTCTTGGAAATCTTTGTTCCTGGTAGCCATTACCTCTACCAGAAGAGGTGTCGGAGCTGCAGGCATTGTGTATCAAGAAGCCCTGTCTGGTGTTTCATAAAGACAGAGCGTCACTTCGAATGAACCCATCCTTTCTTCCCAAAGTTGTTTCTGAATTCTCTGTTAAGCAGTCCATTGATCTACCAGTGTTTTCCGAATTTTGTCAGTAGAGGAGAGTATTGCCTTCACACCTTAGACGTACATAGACAATTAAGATTTTATCTAGACAGGACCAAACCTATCCGTAAATCTGAACAGCTTTTCATCTCCTTTGCGGGACCCAAATGGGAGAGGTTGTTTCCAAGGTTACAGTATCAAAATGGCTAAGAGACTGGATACGTGTCACCTATTCCCTCCATAATGAATCCATGCCAAAAGTTAAAGCCCACTCCACTAGATCTATGGCAACTTCTATAGCATTCCATTCCAGGACATCCATGGATGATATGTGCGCAGCAGCTACTTGGGCTAAGCCTCATACCTTTATCAATCATTACAGATTTGACCTGGTCTCCAGGGGGAGAGCTGCCTTTGGCTCAGTGGTACTCAGGAATGTTAAGGGCCGCCCATGGACCTCAAGGTAGCTTGGAATTCTTTCCCACCAGTGATGAATGAAAGAAGATGAACAACATCAGATAAAGAAGTTTTATCTTACCATAACGTTAACCTGTGTTGTTCATCTTGTTTCATTCATCACTTCCCACCCTCCTTCTCCCTCCAAAGGCTCCTGGGAGAGATGCTTTGGGTCTAAGTGGTGCTCTAGGGTACTTGCGTAAAAATGGCCTCGGCTTTACTTACTTTCTTAGCAAACTCGATCTGAGGTAAAAGGGAGAAGGGCATTCTGGGTAGAGATTTGGCTCAAGAGTTTTTTTGGCTGGCACGAGCTTGGTAATAGGCCGACTCTGTTCCAAGGGCTCAGAACCAAACCCATCAGTGATGAATGATAGAAGATGAACAACACAGATGGAATGTTAGGGTAAGACTTCTTTTTTCTCCTCCTACCCCATCAATGCAAAAATATTCTTAAGGACACATGTATAGGTGTGTACTAGGCTAATGATTACTAGAGCCCTTAACAAGCTTAGCTGTGCAACCCAAATGTGACCGACAAATTTGATTTATATAAGGGTGATTTACTGACTGCCTCTGTCCATCAGAGATATAGTTGTAGATCAGGGGGTAAATTTCCAATTACCCACCCATTGATACAAGTTGTCCTTAAGTAGGGAGGAACTGTACTTCAGCTGGATGAGGAACCTGTACCAAAGAATGGGAATTCTCTGAGAAACGTACGTGTTTCTCCATATTTTGTGTCACAAGTAGGATTTAGGTCTTTCTATTCTAGTTGTTCTGATGCTGTTTGTTTTGCAGATATACAAAATGTTCATCAAAACAGGGTAGAGGGATGCCTTGTATGCCAGGCAAAGATCACCTGTCAGAAGTCTGTATGATACAGAGTAAAGAGACAGTGTTTTGAGGTGATCAGTGTAGGACATTGTGTTTGATCCTTGTATCCTTTTTGTAAGGAACATATGTAGGCATTTCATTTGCTGTTTGGGCCTAGTTTCATACATACCAAAGTGGGAATTGTACTCTGTAATGGGTCTAATAATGGCTGAGTATCATGGTATGATGACCTTTCTGGATGTAGATGCCATGTCTTTGCTTATAAATTGAGCAGTGTAGAAGGCTTGTCTTACTATGTTGGACACATGTTGGTCAAAAGCTAGGTTACTGTCTACACATGTTCCCATTCCTGATTAGTGAATCAACTTTTAGGGATGTTTTATTGGTGAAGTAGTTACATGGGGTGGCCAACTTCCCATAAGGTTCTATAATGCATTTCTTAGTACTGAGTTTTAAGACATGGCTTTGGCACCAAATCTTTGTCTGTGTTAGATCTTCCTGAAAGGTGTTCTCATCTTGGAGTTATTCAGTGACTGCTCCCAGTTTGCAAACATCTGTGAACTTTATTAGCCAAAGGCCTTTGACATCTCTGAAGTAGATGCCAAAGAGGAATGGGCCTAACATAGAGTCCTGGGGGACTCCACTGGTGACCAGCCTCTTTTTGGAAGTGGCCTCACTTATTCTAACTTCCTGGGTCCTATCCCTTGAGCCGGCTAGCTGTCCAGCATGTTATAAAGGAGTTTATGCCTATTTCCATAAGTTTGTTGACCGTGCCTGAGTTGGGGTATTATATCAAATGTTTTAGCCAGATGTAGATAGGCAGTATGCACAGTTTTCACCTCATTCTTGCTTTAGTAACTTTTTTAAAGAAGTCCTCCAGATTCAGTAAGCATGACCTTCAGTTAACAAAGCCAAACTTGGATGGATCCTGTGTCTGAAGGTCTCCTGTATCCTTTTTGATAATTTCTGAGATAGTACTTTCCATGTCTCTGCAAGTAAAATTAATCAGACTAATGGCATATAGTTGTCAGGATCTTTTGAAGGTCCTGCCTTATAAAGGAAGATGACTCTGTCAGTCCTCCAGTCACGTGGCACCAGGGGTCCTGATAAGTCATATTTTACTCTGTTCAAGTGGCATTCTAGGATGTTATCAGGGCCCATTGAGACTGTGTTTTTGGCTTTAGCAAGCCCAGCCAATACATGCTTCATAGTTATACTTGGAGGGTTTATGTTTGAGGGTATTTGAGGTGGGTTGGGGTGTGCGGTAAAGTTTATTTTTATTTTGTCTGTACCAGGAACGTCCGACTGGGTAATACCCATTTTCACTAGAGGCCGGAACTGAATTTTTCCCCTAACAGGTTTGCTATATCACCAGGCTCTTTGAATGTGGCACCATTAACCATCAGTTCAGCAAATTGCAGTGTGCTGCCCTTGAGATTCCTGACATAGCCGAATAATGCCTTTTTTTGGTTGTCTTTCACCTAGGAGGCTGTCTTAACCCCAAAGTTGGCTTTGCTTGACCTAATTAGCCCTCTTAGTTGCCTGTTTAGTTTGATGAAAGAGTTTTTTTTCTTCTTTATGTGAATTACCTTTCCTGATTTTTGCCATTTTTTTTTTCCTTTTGTTGTATATTCTGTTTAATTTGGGATGCTGTCAGGGCTGTTTGTTTTAAGCTGGGATGCCACCAGGACAGTTTGCTTCTGGAGCTAGTCTTAGGCTTACTTCTGGTAGGTACAGCAGCCTCTGTGCAGCCATTGATATGATAGTACACTGTTTCTGAGAGCAATTCACGTAGGCTGCTGTGTTGTCAGGGTTTGGAAGGGCATTGAATTTTGACAAACCAGCTCTTAATAAAAGGTAATTTGCCTTGGAATAATTCCTAACCGTTACTGGGTTTAATGGGATTGTGAAGTTGAAGTTGAAGGATACAGCTTTATGATCGGACCTTACCAGGGAGGAATAGGCATTGGGTGCGGCTGCAGTATTCTCCCATATTTGTGAGCACAAGGCCATTATGTTGGAGTCTGTAATGGGCATATTCACTGTTTGTTCAGGGTGTTTGTATTTACAAAGTCCAGGAATCTCTTTGCCTGTAAATTTAAGGCCGTGTAATATTGCCAATCTGTAGAGAGGTAGTTAAAGTCTCCCTTGAGTAGAGTGTTAGGTTGGCTGGTAAGTGTGTGTCCAGTAGGACCAAGTTTGCATTATGAGCTTTTTGGGACATGGAAGGTGACCTATAGCTGACTAGGATATGGTACAGAATTTTGTCTATGCAGATCTGCACTTGGAGGAACTCCAGCACGTCATCCTGCTTGACCACCATGGAGGTATGCTTGTTGTTGATGTGTATTGAGAAACCTCCACCTTTAGCCCTTGTCTGTGCCACTACTGGTCTAAAAGTGTGGAAGGCACTGAAACCATGCACTGCTGGGGATAACTCTCTGCTGTGTTAAGCCACGTCTCTGTAACTGCACAGATTTCTATATTTTTGAGTGTGAGGCGGGGTTGGAGGGAGTGAAGTTTTTTATTTAAACTCTTGACATTGAGCAGTAACACCTTGAGGTTCAGTTGAGTTGATTTTGCTATGTTGGTAGGTTTGTCAATTTTGCATTGCCTAACAAAGGCACTATGGAGGGTGGATAAAGTTTTAGCCAGTATTGAGAAGCCTAGAGGAGAAAGGTGCAGACCATCTTTGGCAAAGCAACATGGTGTGTAAACCTTGTCCACCCAAGTTGTCAAATATTTAGATCCCCTTAGAGTGACACCGGAAAGACAGCCAGTTGTTGAAATCAGTCATTTTCTGCTCATATCGTAGCATCATCCTTGGTAATTGTAATATGCTGCTCAGTGCTAGGCTAATACCAGATAGTCTGAAAGCTCCACAATGTCTTTCTTCAGTTAGTCCAAGGAGGTACATCTCACGTCTTTTACACCTACATGGACTATGATGGAATCATACTGGTACCTGTGGCATAATGGCTTGAATGTGTGCATGATTTCTCATTTCCTGGCCCCAGATAAGCAATGAACAGTTTTCATCTCCTTGTTTAGCCTGGTTAGAGGGGCATCACTGTATCTTAAATGAAGTCCCCTGCGATAAGAGTCCTGAGAAGAGTGTTGCCTTAGGAACTTAGTGTTTGGGACACCACTGAGAGTGACATGTTGTCATTTTCAGGCAGTTACGGTCATAAGAGACCTTGGCAGTTGGGTGGGCAATTCTTACATTTGTTCACCTTCTTTCCACCATAGTCAGTAATATTTTCCATGTGACAGTTAGTTAATTTCAAAGGAATTTTCTTGGATGGCAAAAGCCAGGGTACCATTTGGCTAGGCTTATAGAGGCCTTAGGGCCAATAGCCTAGTACCTACCTATAACCTATAAGACATGTTTAAAGCAATTCAGTCTTTTCAGCCTTGTCTCTGCACCATTTAAGAGACAAAAAATAACCTTGTGCTTCACAATTGTCCTCCTCTGCTTCTTGAGTCTGAAACAGAAGACACTCACTCCTCGGACTACTCCATGAGAACATTTCTTTTGGAGTCACAGCTTCAGAAGTAAAGGAGTATTTCATATTGAATGGCAAGGAAATGTCATAGTCTCTGAAGCAGTGTTATAAAATCTCCCTTCTATTCTCATGTTGCAGTATTCTTACTGTGGGATCCTCCGCTTCAGGCAACCCGAACGTCGGCTCCTATACAAAAGCTTTCAGCCTGGTTGCTGTTGGTGCGTGGGACGTCACATGTAGGGCCATAAACCAGGGACCTTAAATGTGACTTCTGCATGCACGGACCTCAGAACTTTTCTGCTGCAGTCAAACGTCAGATCAATCTCATCGCTCCTGTTTATCAAGATGTCCAAAGCTAATCTTACTTGTACTACTTGCTTGAACTTGGTTTGCTAGTTTTTACATTAGCCGATGTCCACTAAGAAGGGTAAATGCCAATGCGAGCATCAAATTCTGCAGAAGGACACCCATGACCATTGCCCCATTTGTCTAGACCAGGAGCATAACCATACCTCCTGCGCCATCTGCCAATCCTTCATCCCTAAAACTCTTAGAAGCCATTTGGCGGGCCTTAACCTGTACTTAGAAAATCAAAGGCTTAAGAAGCTAACCCTTAAGATGGGTCTGGAATCGGCTGAACCGATAGAACTGCCAAAGAAAGAAAAAGGACAAAGTTTCACGGCCTACCATTACTACCTCTCTGTCGTCGAACACCCCCCAACCACCGATATAGGGGTTGAGGAACATCCACTAGAGCCGTCTGCTTCTCTGGCTCCCCTTGAGGTACCTGTATCCGAAGCGCAGACCAGCACATTCATGGAAGATGTCTCAGACAATTTCCAGTGTCGAGGGGGAACCAGGTTCTACTGGATGCCCTTCTGGATCTCAGGAATTCAAGTCCCCTTCTTTTGCTAAGGCCCTAGAATCAAGGCCTACAGGGTCTCCCAAATCTACTCCTTTAAAAAGAAAAAACATTTATCTACCACCCCTGAAGGACGACCAGACTGGCAGTCCTTTACTCAGTCCCTCATGCAGGCCTTCATGGGCCTTAGACCAATACTCTCCTCAGCCCCCTCTGTTTCAGTGCTCAACTTTATGCCTACTACTGCTGCCTCACTCCTTCCCTCTATTCCCCAGGAGGAAGAAGAAGAGGAGGACCTCTCCTCTTGCTCGTTGGAGTCTATCACCTATTCCTCACAAATAGCCTCCCCCCTGGAATATTATTCTCCAGACAAGGATTCTGTTGAAGGAGATTACCGTCCAGAGGGTATAACATTTGGTGAAATCCTCACCAAGATGAAAGAATACTTCAAATGTGATACTTCCCAAATGACAGAAACTCAAAAAAGATACTTTGAATTGTTGCAGGTTGAATAACTCTCCCCATCAGCCATTCCTCCAGTGATCCCTGCATACCTTGACGCATTTGCTTCCTGCTGCAAGAACCTGGACTCTCCACGTCCTGCGCCAAACAGACCAGACCATTTCTATAAAGTGCCTGATGACCACAAATTCCTAGTAACCCCCCCTTGGGTGGACCCTGTTGTCATTGCTGTGGCCCCAGATAGACAATCTAGATTGCTGCCTTCTTTGTCTCTTTTACCTTCAGATAAAGACAGTAAAATTATGGGTAGGCTGGACAAGAAAACTTACACTTCCTCCGCCCTGGTCTTTAGAGCAATTAACTACCACACACATATGGTAAAATATGCCTTGGACTTGGTATCCCAACCCTCTGCTCTTTTTTGAACTCCCTGCCTGACTCCCCTAACAAAACTGAAGTAGCATCTAAGCTATCCCCGGTAGCCAGGCACTCCATCAGATGCAGTTATGATGCAGCAGAGGCCTCTGCTAGATCAGCTGCAACTGCATCAGTCCTGCGCAGACACTCCTGGCTTAGGCTGCAACCACTGCCAGAAAATTTTAAGTCCAAAATCCTAGATGCTCCTCTTGATAATAGCCTTCTGTTTGATAAGCAGTCTGCAAAGTTATTTAAAATTTTACAGGAGAAGAGCAAAGAGCTGCAGGATATTAAACATCTGTTGGTCTCTCCGATAACCACATATTATAGATATTATCCTGCTAAGACGTCCTGTGTCAGAAAGGCCCCTTCTACCACCACCCCTGCCTCTAGCAGGCATAGGAAAGGGACTAGGAGGCTACCTTCTTCAAGGGCTACCCCTCCTCAGCCAGTACAAAGACAGTCCTTTCAGGATAGAAGTAATACTGCCACATGGAAGAGAAGGACATCTATGGTTATGGTAAGATTTTACACAACTATTCTTTACTGAGTGTCGATTCTTCTAAACCAGTAGTCATTTTAGAGGGTTAATTTGCTTGTGTCTCATTTTCTCCAAATTACCAACCCCATACCCCTAAGAGACATGACAGATGTCCTTCAAGGATGCATCTGCATTCCTAACATATGGGTTGTCCTGCCTCAGGCAGCCCTTCGGTCGGCCGGATTCCAAAGTCTGGGTCTGGCCTCGGCTGATGTCGCACTTCACCCGACGTCACAGCTGCTGGGGTATAAAGGCATCAGCCGACGCCATTTTCCTCAGTCTTTCTTGCCGCGCGGTGCCCGAAGCAGAAGCTGTTCGCAAGTGCCAGTCGGTCAGATCTAGAGATTCCTACTACCGAAGACTTCTAAAAAGCTAAGTACCCCGTTGGGGACTCTTTCTTGCCTCAGCTGATGTCAGACAAAGTAAATAATTGTTTAACTTGTGGGAAACAAATACCTCATAAGGATTTCCACTCTTACTGCCTTCCTTGCTTAGGCCCAGACCACGACGTATCAGCTTGTCTAGCCTGTGCTTCCTTCAACCGACGGACGCTTAGACGTCGGTCGGAGTTTGCAGAGGAGTTTTTTGGTCCCGCTTTTGCATACAAAATGCCATCGGAGACTCCGACTACACAATTAGCTAAAAAGCGCAAGGAAAAGGACCGACACTCGCGGTCCACGGTTTCGGCTGAAACCATGGTTAGGCCTACCGCGAGTGTCTCGGTTTCGGCTGAAACCGAGTCCTCGGTTCTTCCTTTGGCCGAAAGCATGCCCCCGAAAGCCGAGGCCTCACAGAGCATGGCTGAATCTGCTACTGAAATTACTGCTACAGAAGCAGGCACCCAGGATTTGTCAGACACTATTCCTTTAGACATATCTACCCCTGCACGTGGGGCTGCTAAGACCCCCTGCTTCTATGTCTATCAAGGCTTTTTCCAGGGCTAAAGCAGCTAAATCTTCTAAGGCCTTACCTGCTAAAACTCCCTCACACAGGCCTACCTCTAGTTCCCAAATACTCAGCCTGGCTGAGGATCTCATTTCTTTGATCAGGGGATCCCAACCTCACCCAGACAGGGCCTCTCAACCCCCTCCAGATAAGAGGCCTAGGACTGAACCCCCAGAACCTGTCTCTACAGACTATTCCTCGGATGACTCAGATATTTCAGACCCTCGGGAAGGCCCATATTCTCCTTATGAGGATTCTGATGCAGAAGACTCCATTCCTTCTGCTTCTCCTCCTGAAGAATTTTCTTTTGGGGAAACCCTGCATGCTATGAGGGAACACTTCCAATGGCAGGGCCAGGATTTTTCAGATTCAAGGAAAAGGCTAAGGACTACTTGCACTTACCACAGCATAGGCCTTTAGCCATTCCTCCAGTACTAACAGTTGTTGATGATGTATATAATGATGCCTGTACTGCACCTGATTCTCTTCCTCCGGCCCCTGCCAAGCCTGACAGATATTACAGGGTCCCGGACACACACTACCATTTGTATAAGGCTCCTGTTGCAGACCCTGAAACCATTTCACAGGGCCCTAAAGGTGTGGCAGCTGCCTCTGCCAAAAACCCACTTCCCTCTGAAAGGGAATCTAGAGCATTAGAGAGGTGGGGTAAAAAGGTTTATACTTCTGCTACTCTTTCGGCCAGGGCCTTAAACTGTCAATTTCACATGATTCAGTACCAGGAATTTTTGTTAGACAAGCTAAATAAAAAACTGTCCTCTCCTGAACCTATAGACCGCAAGTCCCTTCAGGATTTGGTACATAACTCTCAACAGGTCAGTAACCATTTCTTAAAATGTGGCTATGATGCACTGGAGGCTTCCTTTAGATCATCTGTGACTGGAACAGTGATTCGAAGGCATGCCTGGTTAAAAGAACAATCCTTACCAGACCATGTTAAGTCAAAGCTCCTAGATGCTCCTATGGAGAAACAAAGTTTGTTTGGCTCCCCTGCACAGGAGGTTCTAAAGAAGGTGGAAGAAAAAGCAAAATCTGTCCAAACAGTCAAGGATTTCTTACAGGTCCAACCTCCGAGGTTTAGCAGAAATTGGCCTTCGAAGAATTGGTCCTTTCCAGACACCTCCAGAGCACAGAGAGGCAGAAATAGACGCCCAAGAGGCAGAGGTCAATCTAGGGGTGCCTACAGGGGACGTCAGTGGCAACCTACCAACCAGAGAAGTGCTGCCACAGATTCAACTACAACCACTTTCACAGGACAGGCACAATGACTTGGCTCTGGTTCCGCCTACCAGGGAACAACTGGAAGCACCCTTGGGCGGAAAGCTAGCCTTATTTTCCGACAACTGGCATTTCATTACAGGAGACAAATGGACTTTACAAACAATAGACAAGGGCTACAGGTTTCACTTCCACACTCTACCAAAAAAGAGAGGAATGCCAAACCTACCACCAAGCCAAAAAACAGAGGCTCTAAGACAAATCAGCAACTTACTAAGGATGAGAGCTATAGAAAAGGTACCGCCTATGGAACAAGGCCAAGGATTTTACTCCAGGCTTTTCCTTGTACCAAGAAAAGAAAATCAATGGAGACCTATTCTCGACTTGTCCGCACTGAACACATTCCTCATTGTTCCAAAATTCAAAATGCTGACCCTCCAGCAGCTTCTTCCCATGCTGGGCAAGGAGTCTTGGCTGGTGACTCTAGATCTCAAGGAGGCATACCTGCACGTCCCTATACGACCAGATTGCAGAAGACACCTCAGATTTCTTGCAGGATCAGAGCATTATCAATTCTCAGCATTGCCCTTTGGCTTATCTACTGCCCAGAGTATTCACGAAATGCCTGGCATCAGTAATTGCTCATTGCAGGCTTCAGGGAATTCAAATTTACCCATACCTGGACGACTGCCTAATACAAGCGGACAACAAGGCAAAATTAACAAAGGATTTGGAAAATGTCATACAACTGTTGCAAGCCTTGGGATACACAGTCAACATGCAAAAGTCAAGACTAGTACCATCCCAAAGGATAACATTTTTGGGTGCAGAACTGGATACATCAACTCAGATGGCTTTTCTCACAGAAGAAAAACAAAATCAACTACCAGTCTATTTCATGACATTAACAACACAAACTCAGCTTACTGCAAGGAAAGTCCTGCAAGCCCTGGGTTACATGGCATCCTGCATAATATTGATTCCGCATGCCAGGCTGCATATGAGAAAGTTGCAGTGGTACCTAAGGAATGTATGGTCTCAACACAAGCACAGTCTGGAAGCCCAGATTCCAATAATTCCATGCCTGAAGCAAGAATTCATGTGGTGGGCGCAGGCCTGTCAGTTGAACAGAGGATTGCCTTTCCACAAACCTCATCCAAGCCAGACCATCACCACGGACGCTTCAGACCTAGGCTGGGGAGCACACATGTTGGACAAGTGTATACAAGGCCTATGGACCCAAGACCAGTTGAATCTACACATAAATCTAAAGGAGATGCTGGCAGTGAAACATGCGATCCAGGCATTCAGACCACTCCTTCAACAAGGTCACCTGCTGGTAAGGACGGACAATACCACAGTCATGTGGTACATCAACAAACAGGGAGGCACACACTCATATCCTCTATGCCGGATGGCAATGGACTTGTGGAATGTGGCCCTGAATCTCAACATTCAATTACAGGCCAGATTTGTACCAGGAAAAGAAAATTCACTAGCAGACACCTTAAGCAGAACTACCACGGATGCTCACGAATGGATGCTGCATCCAGATATCTTCAAAGCCATAACAAAGAAATGGGGACTACCAGAGATAGACCTGTTCGCCTCCCCACACAACCACCAATTGAAGAAATTCTCCACAAGAGCATACCACCTACTTGCTTGGAGGGTGGACTCCCTTTCCTTCAGCTGGAAAAACCTGACAGCATATGCATTCCCACCTCTTCCTTTGATGTACAAAGTCCTACTGAAGATCAAAGAGGATCAGCCAAGGGTAATCCTGATAGCTCCAGACTGGCCGAGGCAACATTGGTACCCACTACTGAGAAGCATGTCTCGGACACACGCATGACCTCTACCTCTATGTCCCTTACTTCTAACACAGAACAACTACAAGATCCTACATCCAAACTTGAAAACACTGCAGCTAGCTGCTTGGAATATTGCATAAAACAAAATAAACCAGATTTATCTCAGAGGGTTAAGGACATTATCCTGGAGGCACGCAGACCCTCCACAAGGAAAACTTATTCAGCCAAGTGGAAAAGATACCTCATGTGGAGTGCAGCAAAGGGAGAAAATGTCTCATTGGCAAACATAGCACACATTCTGGAATACTTAGCAGAACTGTTCCACAATGGCCTGTCCTATTCCTCCATTAAGATTCATGCATCAACAATTTCAGCAGAATACAACATGGATCCTCCTGTCTTCTCTCATCCTCTACTCAGGCAGTTCTTGAGAGGAATAAAAAATGTAAAGCCTCCAAAGAAACCACCTTTACCTACATGGGATCTCAACTTTGTGCTGGAAAAGTTAACACTTCCCCCTTTTGAACCAGCAGCAACAGCAGATTTACAGTTCTTATCTTGGAAAACTGCTTTCCTGCTAGCAATCACTTCAGCAAGAAGAGTATCTGAGTTACAGGCATTAATGGCAGTACAGCCCTTCCTTATCTTCCATCAGGATAGAGTGTCTCTGAGAACTAACCCTACCTTTATGCCAAAAGTGGTCTCCAGAGTATCATTGAACCAAGCGATTCATTTACCTACATTCTTCCCCAACCCACAGAACAGGGGGGAAAGACTACTACATACCTTGGATGTGCACAGACAATTACGCTACTATCTGGACAGAACTAAGACCAATAGAAAAACTGACCAGCTTCTGGTAGCATATGCAACAGGAGTACAAGGAAAAGCAATTTCAAAACAGACAATCTCAAAATGGATAGGAAATTGCATTAGATTTTGCTACTCTTTTCATGGAAAGACAACTCCTGAAAATATCAGGCCTCACTCCACAAGAGCTACAGCCACCACTACAGCTTTCCTACGAGGAGTGGCTACCAAAGACATTTTAGAAGCTGCTACTTGGAGCTCCGTGCATACATTTGCCAAGCATTATAATCTTCCTTTATACTCCAGATCCCGAGCAGGTTTTGCAACTGCTGTTTTGCAAGGGATCTTAACTACACCATCTTTATCTTAGTGCCTCCTCCCCCAGTTTGGCTATGGTATTCTACCCATATGTTAGGACTGCAGATGCATCCTTGAAGGACATAGTACAGTTTTGTACCTACCATAAATGTAGATGTCCGATAGGTATGCATCTGCAGTCAGGATTACCCACCCTCCTTCCCCTCTGTGGTATTCCTAGGGTATTTACCCCTCTTTTAGCTAGCTGGGGGAATCTATTATGGTGTATTTGTTTGTATATATGTATATATATATATATATTTTTTTTTTGCTCTCTACTGTTTGGAACTATTTGCATTTATCCAAATTTAGCCTTCCTAGAGGGCACCTGGCATCTGGGGCAAGAAACACTGAGGAAAATGGCGTCGGCTGATGCCTTTATACCCCAGCAGCTGTGACGTCGGGTGAAGTGCGACATCAGCCGAGGCCAGACCCAGACTTTGGAATCCGGCCGACCGAAGGGCTGCCTGAGGCAGGACAACCCATATGTTAGGACTGCAGATGCATACCTATCGGACATCTACATTTATGGTAGGTACAAAACTGTACTTTTTACAGGGTGCTTGACATACATACATTTCTTTATAGAACTCTGTGGCAGACTGTCTTATTATTTCTTTTGATGAGGACAGGTCTTATGCCTTTTTTCCATCATCTAACCCTGTTCCAAGTGACAAAGGTAGACATTCTTTTGACAAATTTGAAAAAACGATCTGTACATACTCCACTCTGTCATTTAGCGCTATTAATTGTCAGACACTCATCTATGTATCTTCTATTTTTGCTAATGTGTAGCAGTCCTTAGTTTCCTTTCCAAACTTTTACTTTAAATCTTCTGTTTGACTTGTTAAACTCTGCTTCACAGTTCATTAAACATTCTAGTAAATGTGCACTGTGGATGTTGTACCCTGAACTGCTGCCACTGGTATGGTAATACAGTTGAAAGCATGGATTAGGTTAAATCATTTCCATAATGATGCCAAGTGTCACTTACTTAATGCTCCTGTTGAGACTGAGAGTTTTTCATCAATCCTTTAGCAAAAGTGTTAAAGAAACTGAAAGAAAAGCATACTTAATGCTAAAAGTCAAACAACTCTTTTATTTAAATTCTGTCTGTAAATACCAAAGGAGTTATGCTTCTTCCTCTACTCATTTTTTGAAAGACTTTTAAAACCAGCCAACAAAAAACATCTAAACAGCAGTACAAGAAAAACTGGCAAGGAGATTCAAAAAGGAAAGGAAGTGGATATCTTCCAGAAGAAAGTTGAATGTTTACCTATGCACTTCACCTCCTCCTTACTCCGGCCATTCTTCCCAAATTGCAGGCTGTCTCTCTTGCTCCCTTCATTTATATGAAAAAAATGTAACTTTAGATGTGTGGATTCTAAAAATAATCAAGAGTGGTTGCAGACTTGATTGGACAAGACCCCCCCCACACACACACACACACACACACACACCACCTCATTAATGGGTGCTAACCTTAACCCTAACACTGCTCCTTACCTCATCCATAAACCTACACCCATAACACTGCCACTGCACATGATACACTTGCACACCCAAACGCACATTAACAACACTAACTCTATCTCCTTAGCTAATCCTGATATACCCTAAAACGCACACACAAACATACAACACCTGTGCCTCACCTATCCCCGACCCTAACTCACTTGTACACGATAAGCACTTTCCACTCCAACCCCACTCACAACACCCCTGCGTTTGTCAACCAAACAGATGATGTTATGTTGTCCTATCTCACCTTCATACTTGCTGGTTGGGACAGAGATGTTCTTCGTGTTTCACTGTTGCAGTCATAACTGTAGGGTACTCCTGCCAGCAGGCAGCCCGAAGTCGGTCAGAATATCAAAGTCTGGGTCCGGCGTCTGCTGTATCAGCAAGTACCCTGACGTCAGAACGCATGGGTATAAAGCTGACAGCCGACGCCATCTTCTCCAGTCTTTCTTGCTGTGCAGTGCAAAGCAATTCGCTAGTTATTGGTTGGCGTTTTCAAGACAATGTGGTGTGATTGTCATCGGTCCGAAGTTTTCTACTTATCTTCTCAAAGCTAAGTACCCCGTTGGGGAAACCTTTTTCTTGCTCCTGCTATGTCAGAAAAAGTTAATAATTGTGTATCGTGTGGAAAACAAATACCTCATAAAGATTTCCACTCTTACTGTCTACCTTGCTTAGGCCCTGACCACAACGTTTCTAGCTGTCAGTTCTGTGCCAGGTTTAATTCTTGCACTATCAAGCGTAGGTACAATTGGGCCTTGAATTACTTCGGTAGACGATTTAATTATAGGATGTCGTCGGATACTTTACCGACTACCGGAATACAGAAGAAACGCAAAGACAAGGACAGGCCTCCGAGGTCCAAACAGGATATTTTGCAGCCGGAGCCAGCTTCAGGTTCGGCGGTCATCAGTGAGGTGCTTTTGCAGCCCCTGTCTTCCGCCACTTCAGAACCGATGGCCGACACGGACTCCCATGGGGAGCCATCTAGGTGTAGTAATTTGTCTGCTGCAGGACCTTCGGACGTCGCTCCTTCAGATGGGTCTGGAACCGCTGTGCAGGTACCGGCTTCTGAGGGGGTCTTCAGGCCTTCACATATTGCTATTTCCACGAAGACAAAAGCCAAGTCAAAGACTCCTGTTAAACCCAGACTTTCTGCTCAAGCTTCTTCGGATTCAGCTCCTAAGACTCAAAAGCAATTACTACGGATGGCTGAGGATTTATTAACTATGATTAGGGGCTCTCACCCTCCTCCTGAGAAAAGGCCTAGACAGGATATCCCTTATGATTCCTCTGATCAGGCTTCTGTATCTTCTGTTTCTTCCTCTGATCAGGATTACTCTTTTCCTCCTTATGAGGATTCGGATGCAGAGGATTCTGTTCCCTCTGCCTCTCCCCCTGAAGATTTCTCTTTTTGGGAAACCTTGCATGAGATGAGGGAGCATTTTCATTGGGAAGGTCAGGATTATTCTGCTTCCAAAAAGAGACTTAGGGAATTTCTTCTTCTCCCTCAACACAGGCCTTTAGCTATTCCTCCTGTACTTGACATTGTGGATGATGCCTTCTCTGAAGTTAACTTGAATCCTGATTCCATGCCGCCTGCTCCTTCTAAGCCTGATAGATTTTACAGGGTCCCTGATTCCCATCAATTCTTATTTAAGAACCCTTCTGCTGATCCTGAAACTATTTTGCAGGGTTCCAAGGCTGCTAAGGCCGCCTCCTCTAAGAATCCTATCCCCTCTGAAAAGGATTCTCGTGCCTTGGACAGGTGGGGCAAAAAGGTTTATACTTCAGCTACCCTTTCTATTAGAGCTTTAAATTGCCAGTTTCACATGTTCAAGTATCAACAGTTTCTTTTATCTGTTTTAAAACAAAGGCTTTCTACCTTTCCTGCATGTGCTGAGGACAAGGAATTACAGGATGTGTTGCATGCAGCTGAACAAGTTAGCAAACATAGTTTACATTGTGGTTTTGATGCCTTAGAGGCTTCCTGCAGGGCTGCTGCCTCTGGTACTGTTATCAGGAGACATGCTTCGCTTTGTGAGCAGAATTTACCTGAACAAGTTAAGGCTAAATTGCTAGATGCCCCTGTTCAGCATGATGTCTTATTTGGATCTAAGGCTGAGGAGGTTATTAAAAAGATGGAAGAAAAAGCCAAGTCTATGCAGACTGTAAAAGATTTTTTGCAAGTACAGCCTCCTAGATTTTTTAGAAATTGGCCGTCCAAAAATTGGTCTTTTTCCACTTCTGACAGGCCTCAAAGGGGAAGATATAGACGCTCCAGAGGTCGGGCGCAGGCTCAGGCCTCTTACAGATCTAGACAGTGGACTGCTTCTTCACCTAGAAGGGGAGAAGACAGACCTCAAACCCAAAGAAAGCAGACCCAATGACTCCCTCTGTTGGGCTACAGGTCCTCCTTCCCTGGATGCCCCTCTCGGAGGAAAACTTTCTCTTTTTTACCAAAATTGGACTCTCATTACCCAGGACAAATGGGTGTTAGACGTGATTTTGAAAGGCTACAGATTCCACTTTCACACTCTGCCAAGGCCTTCCGACTGGCCAGATCTGCCAAAACATCAATGGACAGAGGCCTTAAATCAAGTGGACGCTTTATTAGCCTTAAGAGCCATAGAACCTGTTCCACCTCTAGAGGTGGGGAAAGGTTTTTACTCAAGACTTTTTCTGGTCCCAAGAAAACTAAACTCCTGGAGACCTATTCTGGACCTCTCAATATTAAACACCTTTTTGGAAATTCCAAAATTCAAGATGCTTACACTTCAACAACTTCTCCCAATGCTCTCACAAGATGCTTGGATGGTAACATTGGACTTAAAAGAGGCTTACTTACACGTCCCCATAAGGCAACAATGCAGAAAGTACCTCAGACTCAAGGCAGGCTCGAGACACTTCCAATTCTCTGTACTGCCATTTGGCTTATCTACTGCGCCCAGAGTTTTTACCAAATGCCTGGCTCCAGTAGTAGCTTACTGCAGACTTCAGGGGATTCAGATTTACCCCTATCTGGACGACTGTCTAATTCAGGCAGACAGCAAAGACCTTTTACTTCAACACCTGCATTTTGTTCAACATCTTCTCCTACTACTGGGATTCTCAGTGAACACAAAAAAGTCACATTTGATTCTTTCTCAACGAATGACCTTTTTGGGAGCTCTTCTAGACACAAGTTTACAGATGGCCTTCCTTACTCCAGAAAAACAGTTATAGCTGGCTCCAGTCTTCAAGACCTTGGCAACATTGACTCAGCTCACTGCAAGGAAATTCCTGCAGGCTTTGGGCTACATGGCCTCTTGCATCCTGTTGATTCCAAATGCGAGGCTTCACATGAGGAAACTTCAATGGTACCTAAAGAGTGTATGGTCTCAGCATTGCCACAGTCTGGATACAATGATTCCACTGATTCCCTGCCTCCAGAAGGAATTCCTTTGGTGGTCCAGGGCATGTGTTTTGAACGAAGGGAAGCCCTTTTGTCTTCCTCAACCTACTCAGATCATAACCACGGACGCCTCGGATTATGCTTGGGGAGCTCATTTTCTAGACAAATGCCAACAGGGCTCTTGGACAAACAAACACCTTCTATGGCACATCAACTTGAAAGAAATGTTAGCAGTCCAAAATGCTCTTCTAGCCTTCCAGACTCTTTTGAAGCCAGGACCTCTGCTAATTCAAACAGACAATGCCACAGTCATGTGGTACATAAACAAGCAAGGGGGCTCTCACTCTTACCCCCTTTGCAGACTTGCCATGACTTTATGGGGGACAGCCCTAAATTTGAATCTGGATCTTCAGGCACAGTTCATTCCAGGAAATCAGAATCTCTTAGCAGACAGCCTAAGCAGAAACATTTTGGATCCTCACGAATGGATGTTGGACCCCAATTTATTCAGCAAGATAACTGCAGTTTGGGGCTGTCCTCAGATAGATCTGTTTGCATCCCATCTCAACCATCAGTTGCCTCTTTTTTGCACCAGGTCCTTCCACAAGACAGCTTGGAAAGTGGATGCCCTTTCCTTCAGCTGGAGTAATCGTTCGGGATATGCCTTCCCTCCTCTTCCTCTTCTACCTCGGGTATTGCTAAAGATAAAGCTGGACAAACCCAGACTGATCATTTTGATAGCTCCAAATTGGCCTCGTCAGTTTTGGTACCCAACTCTACTGCACCTTTGCTTGGAACGCCCTTGGAGTCTTCCTCTGACCCATTCTCTACTGTCCCAGCATCAGGGTCAGGTATTTCACTCTCAAATCAAGACTCTCTGCCTGGCAGCTTGGCTCATCAAAGGCAATTGATTCCTTCTTCTCTTCCTAAACAAGTTTTGGATATTCTTTTGGAAGCTAGGCGTCCTAGTACAAGGAAATCTTATGCTTCTAAATGGAAAAGATTTTGTATTTGGATGCAGGAACGTGGCTCTGATCCTTTAATACCTGATATTCCCTCCATTTTACTTTATCTCTCAGACCTTTTGATTAAAGGTCTTTCCTTTTCTTCCATTAAAATTCATGCTTCTGCTATTTCGGCTCATTTCAATTGTGATCCTCCCATTTTTTTCCACCAGCTGGTTAGACAATTTCTGAGAGGAGCTAAGAATTTAAGACCTCCTAGATCTCCTCCTGTCCCTCCTTGGGATCTCAATTATGTTTTGGAAAAGCTTACTTTGCCTCCTTTTGAGCCTGCTGCCTCTGCGGATATTATGTTCTTATCCTGGAAGACAGCTATCTTGTTGGCCTTGACTTCTGCCAGAAGGGTGTCTTGAGTTACAAGCCCTCATGGCCGTGGAACCATACCTCATCTTCCATCAGGACAGAGTTTCCTTGAGGACCAATCCTACTTTTATGCCTAAGGTAGTTTCTAGAGTGGCTCTAAATCAGACTATTCACCTTCCTACCTTTTTCCCAAAACCCCAAAATAAGGGGGAAAGGATTTTGCATTCATTGGACGTACACAGGCAACTACGTTTTTACCTGGACAAAACTAAAGATTTCAGAAAATCAGATCAATTGCTTATCTCATTTGCTTCCAGTTCTCTAGGTAAAGCTATTTCTAAGCAAACTATTTCCAAATGGATTGCTCATGGAATAAGATATTGTTACTCTCTTCATGGAAAACAGATTCCATGTACTGTCAGGACTCATTCTACTAGAGCAACTGCCACTTCAGCAGCCTTTCTCAGAGGTGTTCCTACCAAGGACATTGTGGAGGCTGCCACTTGGAGCTCTGTGCATACCTTTTCCAAGCACTATAACCTCCCTTTGTACTCTAAGTCTAGGGCAGGCTTTGCCTCTGCTGTTTTGCAGGGTCTTCTAGCTGCTCCTTCTTCTTCATAACCTCCTCCCGTGTTCTCAGCTTTGGGATTCTACCCTACAGTTATGACTGCAACAGTGAAACACGAAGGACATAGTACAGTTGTGTATACCTACCATAAATGTAGATGTTCGAGTGTCTTCACTGTTGCAGTCGGTGTTTCCCTCCCTCCAGACCCCTCTTTTTTCTTTTTGCTTACTTTGTTTCCATTTCCACTACCTTTCTGGAGTATTTGTGTTTCCCCTGGGACACCTTTTGGTTTTATGGGGGCTTCTGACATCAGGGGCAAGAAAGGCTGGAGAAGATGGCGTCGGCTGTCAGCTTTATACCCATGCGTTCTGACGTCAGGGTACTTGCTGATACAGCCGACGCCGGACCCAGACTTTGATATTCTGGCCGACCTCGGGCTGCCTGCCGGCAGGAGTACCCTACAGTTATGACTGCAACAGTGAAGACACTCGAACATCTACATTTATGGTAGGTATACACAACTGTACTTTCCCAGCACGTTTTTCTTGGGTGGCTCCAGGTATTAAACTCTTCAGGACAGTAGAACCACAGGATGCTCTGTTCCAGGAGACCACATCAACTTTGTAATGAGAGATAAAGGTGTGAGGATTAACCCATGTAGCAAGCAGCATAAATTTAATCCAATGGGAGCCTAGACTGAAAGGCAATGGAAACAGACACCGCTCTAGTTGAATGTTCTTTAATTTTCTTTGACGGTTCTTTATTATGGGAATTACAGACATAGGTGATGGTCTAAGTAAGCTGTTTGGACAAAGTAACTTTTGAGACTGTCATGCCTTTTTTATTTTCTGAATAGGAAACAAACAGCTGGTCTGACTTTCTGAAATCTTTGGTCCTATGCAAGTAAAAACATAACTGTCTATGCACATCCAGTTGGTGAAGCTTATATTTTGCCTTGTTGCCACAGCTAGGAAAAAACAGGCAAGTCTACAGATTGGTTTAAATTCACTTCAAAACAAACTTTTGGTAAGAAGGAAGGATTTGATGTTCTTTGTGTTTCACTGTTGCAGTCATTACATTTGGGTAATCTGCTGTCAGGTTGCCCTCAGTCAGCCTGAATATCTAAGTCTTGGGTCCTGCGTCACTTGCTGTCTCCTCTTCCATGACGTCAGGTCGTCAGCGGTATAAAACATGCAGCCGATGCCATTTTATTCAGTTTTTCTTTCCCCAGATGTCAGGTGCCCCCCAAATGGGGAGCAAAAAAATATATATATATATATATGTATATATATATATATATATATATATATGCGCAGCAATATATAAGTAAATGTATTTTTAGCAACATAAACTTTACTACCTTAATCTAAAAGCAAATACACCCCAAAGGCTATAGAATATAGTGAAGGAAAGAGAAGTTCTAGAAAAAAGGGGGATGGCGGGTGGGTAACCCTGACTGCAACAGTGAATACACTCGAACATCTACATTTATGGTAAGTGTACACAACTGTACTTTCTGAGGGAACTCTATCTTTGTGGAAAATCAAATATGGAGGGTGGATAGACAGAGCTTGCAACTCTGAAACTCTCCTAGCTGAAGTAATTGCTGTTAAAAAGATTGTTTTCCAAGATAAACATTTTAGTGAACAAGAGGATGCTGGTTTGAAGGGGGGGGAATCAAGGATGATAATACTAAATTTTGGTCCCATGGAGGAGGAGGTTCTCTTAAGGGTGGTCTTAATAGAAAAGAACCCCTGAGGAAGGCTTTGCATAATCTATGGTACATTACATTGGATCCGAGCTCTCCCACATGATAATTTGATATGGCAGCTAACTGTACTCGTACAGTGGCTGCCACTGCCCCTTGATTAAAGACTTCTGTTAGAAATTCCAAAATTGCAGGTAATAGGGGCTGCAAAGGGAGCTGTGTGTTTTTCGTCCACCCAACAAGAGAACCTCCTCCATTTGCTTCCGTAAAGTTTCCTAGTTGTCTTTCTGTGTGAGGAAACCAGGCGAGATAGGACAACATAACATAAAGAAGTTATGTACTCACCATAACGTTCCATGTTTGTTGTCCAGTATCTCGCCTTCATTCTTGCATCCCACCCGTCCATTCCCCCTCATGGAGGATCTAGAGGACCTTACAATTGGCAAAATATGGTCTGATTCGCTTCTTGCCTCTTTACCTTTATGACCAATATATTTCATACAATTTTTTATGTATGTTAGCATACTCTAGGGAGTAGTCTCTCGAACGAGATCTGGGGAACAGCTGCTAGGCATCCTGGGATAGGTTGTAGCCTCGAGCCAGTGGAAGTTCTCGAGCTTTGGTATGCGGCCGAGTCGGCTCCGAACCCAACCAGCAAAAATGAAGGCGAGATACTGGACAACAAACATGGAGTACATAACGTGTGTGTGTGTTCATATATATATAATTGTATAGACACACACACACATATATATATTATATATATATATATATATATATATATATATATATATATATATATATATATATATATATACACACATACATATATGTGTGTGTGTGTATATATATATATATATATATATATATATATATATATATATATATATTATATGTGTGTGTGTGTGTGTGTGTTGTTACTTATTTAAAGAATGTATTCTGATGCTTTGCTAACTTGTTCTTGGTGTTGCAGCATGTTAATCTGTTTTTTTGTCAGTCATTTTGATGCAGAAATTATGTTGGCATTTTACCAAGAAATGTTATTAATAAAGGTATATATTTTATAAAAAAAACAGCTTATTTCCCCATTGTGAGGCACGTATTGGACTGTGTTTCACACATGAGCTCATAACATAGCACAATCTAATGATGCTAAGTTGGATTCTGTGCAGATTTGTTATAACAGTAACAGAGAGTGTGCACTGTATTAGTTCAGCTGTTTCAGAAGTAATGTGTTATTTTTTTATTTTAAGATTTCCAAGAGAAAAAAAATATATAGCTTAAAACAGGTCAAGTCCAAGTCAGTAGATAAACCACGATCAAAAATACTGGCTCAGATTAACCACAGAGCACCTCAGTTTGTATTGTCAGTAACTCCAGTTTTCAAATATAAATGAAAGATACTCAGTAATTTCTTCTTTAAATTTACTGTTGGATTTTACCAACATAGTATGCATCATAGGCTGTATGTATTTGTTTTCAGATATTAGAAGTGTTTCTTATTACATCTTACTTAGGTACATTGAAGCGACTGAGAGTATGCATGAGTTTAGATGTATGGTTGTGCAAACTATGTGAAAAAAAATGGAGGATGATCTGGTATCTTTGACTTGATCTGGATGAATGTAAATTGATAAATATTGTCAGGTCATGTAGATATCCTGAGTTAAACAGCCAAGGTAAGTCTTTTGCGTCTTTCGGCTTTTCCCGGTTAGGGGTCGCCACAGCAGAACTCCGGTCCGCTAATGATTGGCAGTAGATTTTTACGTACTGGCTTGCCGGGCCTAACGCACAACTTTCAACGAAGGAACGCCCATTCACGCATGTCGCTACACAGAAGACGCTCTAACTGAGAATCGAATGGTCAACGTCCAACTGTGAGGTGACAACGCTACCGCAGCACCACCAAACCTATATTAAAATTGAGACCATTGGAGCTTAATTGTTTTAATCGTGAGTGTAACTGGAGTCAGGAGTTTTGAAATTCTGTGTTCTGCTTTTGATTTTCATGAAAAAGACAGTGTTAGCTATGGAAGCTTGTGAAGTTTTTGCTTTGTTTATTTTTAGTAAAGTGTAATGATCCTTAGTTTCTTTAAGCTTGTATTTTTTGTGTTTGGAATTATTTGTGTAGAAAGCAATTATAATGTACTTTATATCTATTGGAGCCAATTAAAAAGCAGTGGCTAATTTCGCGCCTGCCTTTTCCTGTTGTTTTGATGTGGATAGCACCATGTCATTGACTGATTTAGCCCGATTACCATATTTAACATGTAGTGGAAGAGACCTTGGTTAACAAAGCAATTCTTCCCTGGATTAAAGACAATGTGATGGTCATCATTTTTTTTAAATGCCTTTATTAATTTGTCACTTAAGACATAAGCACAAATACATTAACAGAAAAAAATCAAACCATATTATTTTTGAGTCATATACACACATTCTACATGCATACTTTCTTTCTGTGCAACAACTGTCTTTCAGTACATTGCATAAAAACTAAATTCCTGATTTCCCTTAAACCTCAGTCCTGCTTCTCCTGCACGTTATTCTGCATGCATTGGCATACTTCCCTATCACTGTTGCAATATTCCTTACAGTAGGAATCCCCTGCCTAGGGCAGCCTGACATCTGAACAACATACTGAAACCTTGGGTTGTAATAGGGGGCATCGTACATTTCACATATGCTCCCTGCACACAGAGTAGTGCATGTTGGTGATGTACCTTCCTCAGAACTTCTTTGCCGCCAGTCCAAACACTGTCTCTGATTGGTTGTTGGTTTCATGTCCTCCAGAAAGGGTAACTACCAGTGTGGGAGTCAGATTTACCCATAAGGGCTGTCATGAGCAGTGTTTATTTTATTTAGATTGTTCACACGACCATACATCTTATCCTGTTTGTCAGGCATTTGTCCCAAAAACTTTGTGTAGTCATCACTCCTCTTTAGTTATTTACCTGGAGAATCAACGTCTTAAATTTTTGGCTAAGGGTACTATGGCAGAATCATCCTGGCCCGAGGGTCAGCTGTCCGTGAAGAAGTACAAGTTCAGTCAGATTCTTCAGCTGTACCACCTCCACCGGATGTCTGTATCAAGGCAGGTGAAAGCTTGGATGACCTCCCAGTTATTCAGTCAGATTCCTGTACAGCAACCACTTCAGAGGCCGGCATGGATCTGACTCCTCACACGTCCCTGGAGGCTCTACATACGTCCAATGCAGATTTTCATAGGGAACCGTGGCTGATTATTTCTGAAGGGCCTAGGGGTGTTCTGTAAATCCTTGATAGGGAGGAGATTCTCACTATGCTAATTGAGTGTTGGCAGGGGTCTAAGACACTTGAGATATTTAGGGCTTATATCTCTTTCAAAATGAAGCAGAAGATTAAGCATATTTCTCCTACTTCTAAGCATCCTCAGTGTGAATAGCAGGATTTTACACAGGGTTTGTTTAATGCCCTTATGGCTTTGAAGCCCCCTCAGGGGTCCTTTCTCCTTCTTGGTCTTCTACTCCTTTTAAGAGGCTTGGGGAGCAGGTTTCATCTGATGGGGATGTAGATTCTGATGAGGAATCCTTGACCTATTCCTCCCAGATTCCCTCTGCGTTGGATTATGGTTGTGAGGAAGAGGATTATTTTAGTCCTGATTCTATTTTTGAGGAATTTCTTTTGAGGATGCAGTTTCCCATATGAAGTTTTTTAGTGGGTGTGTGCCCAGGTCTCTGATTTTCAAAAGAGGTATTATGAGCCCCTTTAAATTGAGTTTTCCAAGCCCTCTGCTGTTCTTCCTGTTTTGTTGATACTTTTTCTGCAGCTTCTAAGGCTCCTGATTCCCAGCCCTAGCTCCTAAAAAAGCTAATAGGTTTTTTAAGGTGCCTGATGATTGTAAATTTCTTTACAGGTGTCCCTTTGCTGACCATTCTGTTATTTCGGTTACTTCTGATAAGCCATCTAAGCTGAGGACAGCAGAACTATGAAGAGGGTGGGTAAGAAAAGTGCATATTGCTGCTACTCTGACCTTTAGGGCTGTGAATTTCCAGACCCATATGACCAGGTATATTTTGGCCCATCTGTCTCAAGCTGTTCAGGTTATTTTAGACCTTCCTGATTCTGAGGAGAAGGCTTCGTCCCTCTCTCTCTCTCTGTTAGCGTCCTCTTCTCAAGTGGCTTGCCATTCCATTAATTGTAGTTATGACTCAGCTGATGCCTCGCCTAGGGCTGCTACCTTTGGTTCTGTG
Organism: Protopterus annectens; assembly: GCF_019279795.1. Classification (NCBI taxonomy): domain Eukaryota; kingdom Metazoa; phylum Chordata; order Ceratodontiformes; family Protopteridae; genus Protopterus; species Protopterus annectens. Next base: position 603,007,247 of record NC_056751.1, read on the forward strand.
TTGAGGAGGTATTCCCGGCTTCGCCTTCAGCTTCTGCCTGTTGATATTAAGGCTAAGCTGATGTATGCTCCACTTGATAATAAAAATCTCTCTGGTTCTGCAGCTGCTGAGCTTTTTAAGTTTCTTCAGGAAAGGGGTAAGCATATGCAAGAATTAAAACGCATTTTGTTTCCTCTGTTTCCAAATTTCAGAGGAATTACCCTACTAAAATCTGTCTTTGTCTGTAGACATTCTCACCCTCCTCCCAAAGGTAAAAAGGGTGGTAAAAGGGCTCCTTCTCCTAGGTCTTTAGGTTTGGCAGTTTCTAAGCAAACCATTTCTTCATGGATTTTTAAAGCCATTTCCTTTTGTTACTATTTTAATGGGAAAACCCTTTCTCCTTCTGTTAAGGGTCGTTCTACCAGGGCTGTGGCTTCTTCTGGTGCTTTTTTCAAAGGATTGGATACCTCCTGCATCTTTCAGGCAGCTATTTGGACTTCTGTGCATACTTTTACCAAGCACTATAAGTTAGATGTGGTTTGCCGGGGCTATCCTGTAAGGCTTTCTTGAAGCCTCTTGCTGGACCTTCCTCCTCCCAGCTTTCCTCCTGAGCTTTTTGTACTCTCCATGCTATAATGAATACTGCACCAGTGATGTGGAAGGACATAGTACAGTTGAGTAAAATCGTACTATAACGGTATGTATCCTTCTCTTCACTGTTGCAGTATTCTCTGTCTCCCTCCTCCCCTAGTTTTTTTCTCTTTGTGGATGGACATGTTCTTTTTTTCTCCTTGGACTTTTGTTCCTCCTGGGACTTTTCAGTCCTGAGGAAGGTGCATCCGTGCATCACTTTTGTGCCTCATACCGTGCACAGGGAGCATACGTGTGACAAACAACATCCCTATTACAACCTAAGGCTTTGATATACTGGCCGGATGTCAGGCTACCATAGGCAGGGGATCCCTACTGTAAGGCATACTGCAACAGTTAAGAGAAGGACATCTACTGTTATGGTAAGATTTTACACAAATGTACTTTCCCACAGATTCCATTTATGTGTTTGTAATGTGCTCCTTCCCTTTTCTAAAGATCCCCCTTATTTTTTTTTATCTATTTTACAGTACTCAATACTTCAAATACAGTTGCTTTAGATTTTGATTTCCATTTTCTAGTAAATGTTTTTTGGCAGCTAACAGAATTATACTTAATAAATTCTTACTGTTTATAGGCAGTTCATTTCCTGTGTCCCAGCTCAAATGAATAGTTCCTTTTTTACAATTATTTACAACCCCAATATTTCTGACAGAGTACTTTCTAGAGAATTTTTCAAGTCTGCAAACTCATTACACTCCCAAAATGCGTGTTTCCAGTTACCTATTTCTTCCCAGTCACAATTCCAAAATTTGTTGTCTACGTGAGGAAAAATTCTTTGAAGTCTGCTTGGGTTATAAAATACCTATGCAGACAGACACTTCCAAGGAAAAGTCATAAACCTTCTTGATTTTTGTTGTATACTTATGTCCTCTTGTTTTCTCCTTGTGAATTGCTTTTCCAGTCTCTCTTCCCAGTGTTTTCTAAACTTCTTTAATATTCTATTTACCATGCAGTATTTTTTATCCTCTGATCTCCTTTTTAACATCTGATTATGTTCTAAAGTCGAATAAAAACTCTGCTAGAGCAAGTCTTTTACATAGGACTCCCCTATTCCTTTCTCTTTGCAAATACTCTGTCATACCAATCCTTAATAAGGAAGGCAGTCACCAGGCTGCAGTCCAAACAACTTCTTCACCTCAACTCAGTTTATTACCTTTCCCTTTCTAGTTATTTGCACCCAATACCATATTTCCTTTGTCATTTTCTCTAGTAAATCTCAGCCCCCCTTTGCCTATTTTCTGTATTCCTATTTGCAGTCATCCCTGTTGACAAAATCTCCTTTCTCCAGTCATGTGTTAGCTTAGGTCCTAGAATACTTTCTGCAACTTCATGAATATAATAATCTGTTCTATTTTTTAATTTCACCAAGTCTTTTGGGTTTCCAATACCATGACTGGTATGGATTCCATTTCTAAGTCAAAGTATGATTAATGTCCATGAAATTAGTATTGTTTCAATCTTTGATGTTAGTTAGAAGTGGTCTTCGAAGCACCCGCAATGTGCCCAGTAATGATTCCTTCTGCAGTTCATACGAAGTTGCATCTGTCGGTAGACGTACGATTGTAAATTCTCTTTTGTAAGACCTGTTGCTCCTACTACTATTGGAATGGTTTGGGTATCCTTCCTCCACATTGCCCTCATTTCTGCCTGCAAATCTTGGTATTTTATGACTTTGTTTCTCTGTAAGTAAGACACTGTAGTTACTGGGTGTAGCAGTTTCAATGATCAGTACTACTTTTGTCTTCTTTTCATGGACGACTATATCTGTTTTTCTCGCTTCTGTTTTTTGAACTGTTGGTGATGGGTGATCCCATGTGATATAAACTTCATTTTCTATAATGCTTTGTGGCTCACGTTTCCAGTGTTTTTTAGCTACTTCAGTGTTATGATGTTTGTGAAATCCCCAATGCAACATTCTTGCCATATTATTATACCTTTCGATATACATTCCTTCTGCCATTGGTATTTTACAACCAGCAACAAGATGTGCAACTGTTTCCAATTCTGTTTTACAGAACCTACATTTGTCTGTTTCTTCCACATGGTCGATGGACTTTGTAAACTAGCTGTTGGACATGCTACACCTATAGAAATCCCAATCCCTCCCAAGCTACATGCTCTAGGGACCTAAACCTTGTCACCACAATAAACAGGACTTGCTGGAGGGATAGATTCCTGTCCCAGAGACATCCCATACTCTGGAACAAGCTACCCATCTATGTCAAGCAAAGTTCCTCATTAACACTTAAAGAAAAATATTGATGAGTGGATGGGAAATAGGAAATACACTCTGGGGATCACTTCTGTTGCTCTGCTCGACAGGGGCACAGGAATTTAACTTGTATGGATTGGCGTAAGCCATGGAACTTTGTTGGCTAGGCTTACTTAGGCCCTTGGGCCGATAGCCTAGTACCTACCTATGAACCCATGAACCCAAGTGTACATAATTCACTATCTTGAGCCACCAATTTTAACCTTTTGTCTTTTGGTTTAAATTCACCTCTCCTTAACCATTCCTGCATTCTGTCCTGATCAACATGAAGTTGTTCCACGAGTTTTCTATACTTGCAACTATATTTATACATTTCCACATTTCTTGCCTTCTCACCTGATCCTTCACTTATATTCTTTCTTTTGTTTTTTGGCATATTCAGTTGCTGCCTGATTTTTATGTACATCTGGTTTAATTTCCATTCCTGAAGCAGATATGCTTCTGCTTAAGTAAGCAGGGAAGTCATCTTAGACGTATTCTCCTCATGTTCCAAAACTTTCACTCCATTTGGGCCTTGTGAGGTCAGCAGATATGTTTGCAGTCCCAGGCTTGCAGGTCTATGCATGTAATTCATTTCGAGGAGACCCATACCTCCTTCAGAATGGGAAATATATAGTCTTGGTTTGCACTGATTTTTATAAAGCATGTTATGAGCATGAAGCATCCTTCTTGTTTTCCTGTCCAACCTATCCAACACATTTTAGGGTCAGTCAATCGCTCCAAAACGGTAATTTAGGACAGGAAGTGCAAATTGCTTTATACCTTGAACTTTGTTCCTAGATGTCAACGCTGTTTTCAGTATGAAATGAAGTCTTCTAAAATATTCCTTACTAAGTTTTATTCACATTTGTTCATGTTTTATTGTTGATCCTTCGTCAACTCCCAAATATTTACTCCCTCTTGCTCCTCATCTGGTGAACTATACAGTTTTAAATCATCTTCAAAAGGATGACGAGAAGTCTTTACATTCTTGTTTTCTAGGAGCCAAATTGTAACCTTGACCTGGTAAGTAGACAGCTTAATGGGGTAAGGGCATGACAAAAGAGCAGCAGTGACAGTGACTCGCCTTGGAATATGCCCCTTTGAATTTTTATCCCGGAACAGTAATTTGTTCTTCTTCATGGCTTAACTGCATAGTGGTTTGCCACTGTTTTATGGTCACTGTAATGTAATCAATCAGTGTAGTGTGTATCTTGTACATTTTTAAGCACTCTTTTATCCATGAATATAGGATAAAAGTGTGTGTTTGGCCGGCTCGTTGGCCTACTTACTCTGAATGTTTCTGGCTGCATTTTATTTTAATTGAAGGTCTTCATTTAAGGTTTGATCGCTTCTATTTTGCATCTTATTCTAGTATTACATTTGTTTTGTTTTAAGTTCTCTGTTCTGTTGGAGTTTTAAACGTTCTTGGCTAGGGTCAGTTAAAAAAGTTACCAAATAATTCCTTTGCAAACTGTGAATAACACCAGTTAATTAGTGTGTGTGTGTGTGGGGGGGGGGGGGGGGCTGAGAAACAGCATTGCTCTTTTATTTAAAAATGTATCTATTTAGCTGAAGTGTTTATTTGGCCTGCTTCCTCTGAATATTGCTGATCTATGGCTGCATTTGTTTTCCTCCCACCCACCCACCCCATTGTTGTTATGTTCTTATGTTCTTAAATTTGGTGGCTTTTGAGTTGCCCGCCCCTTCTGTAAATCTAATTTTGGACACTCCTCCCAGTCCCATCTCATTCTGCTGAGTAGAGAGAGATCATTTGGGAAGATTCACCCCTTTAGTTTGTCAACCTTGAATTATCTTGTTTCCTCCCTTCTCATTTAACCTAAAAAAATTGCACTGTATTCATCTGCTTTTAGTGTATTTGATTTTCATCCTACTTTATTATTTTACTTTGCTTTTGCTGCTTGTTCTTAAAAGTATTCAATTGCATTTATTCTGCTGCATTTATTACCGCTTGTTAATAGCCTGATTAAATTGTAACTTTTATTCTAAGCCTTTTGGTTTAAATACTTGGGCTTCAGGCCATTTGTTTTAGATTAGGAAGGTTTGTGGTCTACGCTCTTGTGGCAGGAGAGGTAGCTTGCATCCTTCTATGTTGAGAATTACTGGTTGAAGGCTTAGTGTGTCTGTTATTCTAAAAGTGTCTTAGTTCTGGTTTAAGCACTTGGGCTTCAGGCCAGTTATTTTACATTAAGAATGTTTGTGGCCTACACTCTTGTGGAAGGGGGTGGTAGATTCTGCCCTTCTGAGCTGGGAAATTGCTGGTTGAAGGCTTATTGTGCCTGCTTATTTGAACTGTTTCTTTCTGAAATTGATATACCTTGTTTGCTGTAGCATTGACTAGATACAGGCCTGCTGAATGTAGGTCTGTTTGTATAACCTGAGCACTAAACCAGGCCATCTTTTGTTGGAGAGGGTTCCCCTGCCACTCTAGTGGCAGGCATATGCAGTTAGAACTCATCTAATTGAAGGTTGCTGGAACAGGCTCAGTTCTGAGCTTTTTATTGGTTAATTTGTTTAAATCAGTTTGCTTTTGTTTGCTACTGTTATATTTTAAGTATCTGTTCTTCTGTGTTGAATCGACCTAAACAGAGTTTAAATATCTTTAGCCTAGTCTGGTTACAAGTTTTGCTGTATCCAGATCTGTTTGTGTGATTCCTGTGTTTCCTGCTACACCATCTTGTATTGGCTGGGGCCTGCCTGCACTTAGTGGGAGTAAGTGAACTGGTTGGAACTGGTTTGTCATAGGGTGTTTAGCTAAGAGCTCAGTGACAATGGTTGCTTGATCAATTCCATTACTTCTATTTTATTTTCGGTTTTGTGGTATTTAAACCCAGCATTTGTGTGGGTTTGTGCTTGTTTGTGCATCATGTACTGCCACTATGCTGGTTTAACACTTTGCAAGGTATCTCAGCTGCATTTTTTCCTTTACCAGCACCCCTGTGTAAGTGAGGCCCTCCCTTGCAGCTACTGTATTGATTTTATCCAGCCCTACTCACACCAGTAAGTACTCTCCTCAGATAGTACCCACTTTACTGTCCCTGACCTCTCTTCCACAGATTCTTACAATCATGGATGGACAGTTTCCTATAGTTTCTCCTGCTAGTCTGGTTGATATGGGCATCCTGAGACAGTGTGGCAACTGCCTCATGTACACAGACAGTCCTCTACTACTATCACCTAGGAACACAATATGTGAGAGATGCAAGTAACATTATGAACCTAGAATCCGTACTGTCTCTGTCACAAGCCAGTACATTTGACACTAAGAAGGCTGTCTGCTCAAACACTACAAACACCACACCTCTAACACCACCCACATCTGTACAACACACTCCTACATATGCAGAGGTTCTCAACAAAAACATGCGTAATCGAGAGACCTCCAAAGCAAAAACACATGCACATCACAACCCACAGCACCAAGCACCACACATACTATACATGTGTCTCACGGCCTCTCAGGCCCAGCCACAAACTCAGCATATACTAGTCCTGGGAGAGACTATTGTGAGGCACACAGATGTGCCCCTCACCAGGCTAGACAAGGAGAAAGTCACTGTAAGTTGCTTGTCAGGTGCTAGAATCTGCCATACCACACACGCACTCAGGTCTCTTAACAGGTACTGTTATGATTCTGTCATAGTCCATGTTGGTTTGAATGACTTGAGATGTACCTCTCTGGAGTATATGAAGAGAGACATGATTGAGCTCGCTGAATATGTGTTCCAGGCAAGTATGTCCCTAGCCTTAAGCAGTATCCTACCATCAGACAGAATGATGCCTCAATTCAAACAGAAAGTGATTGACTTTAATGATTGGCTTAGTTTTTGGTGGTGTTCCAAGGGGGTCCAGTACCTGACAGCCTGGGAAGACATGATTGACAGGCCACAATGCTTTGCCAGAGATGGCCTTCATCTGTCTCCCCTGGGTTCAGTCTGCTGGCAAAGGCTCTTGCCTCTCCCATAGTACCTGTTTTAAGCAAAGTCATGAGCACAAAATTACTAATTTGAAAAATTCTTCTAAACGAAATTTAATGGTCATGCTGCTAAATGCTAGGAGTATTAGCATGAAACTGCACTCATTGCAAGCATTCCTCGCTCTGGAGGATGCTAACATTTCTGCAGTCACGGAAACCTGGTTAATTGCTGGGGAGAGCACCCCAGCCTTAGCAGGTTACTCATCCTGCCATACTTTTACACTCCAAATGGAGGCCTACAAAGCCAAAGAAGTTGGAGTTTCAATATTTATCAAAGACATACACACCTCCAGGCTGGTCAAGCAGTATGACACTCAGGAGACCCTCCAAGTGCAGTTAACTGTTGAGAAAACACCTTTTAAATCATAGCTAGCTACAGACCCCCAACCATAACTCAGGATGCCCACTCCACCTATCTGGACTTAGTTGAATCCATCAAGATTCAACCCTCTACCTCGATCCTAGGTAACTTTAACTACCCAACCATAGACTGGAAGACCTATTCTAGCCCAAACATGTATGCCCAGGGATTCCTCAACTTCTTCAATGCCGATGCATTGGATCAGCTGGACGACACCCCCACAAGAGGTGAAAATATCCTGGACCTGGTACTAACCAGCATGAGTAGCCACTGTAGCACCCCTACAATATCATCCTCCTTGGTAAGATTTGACCATAAAGTGATCACTTTCAAGGTCACCGTCTCCCCTGACCACCACCCCCTTGTCAGAGTCAAACAGAAAAACTTTTCCAAAGCTGACTACAGTCTAGAAAGCAGGTATAAGCAGCTTCACAACCACTGTCCCTTCAGTTAGAACTAGCACTAATGTCTAAGCCTACACCAAAAAGCTATAGGCGCACCCACATAGCTGTATTGACTCAGCACTTCCTGACAGGACCAAATCGTCTTCCCCAAAGAAGAGTAAACTTGTCTGGTGGACATCAGTAGTAAATAAACTCTATAATAAAAGAAAAAAAATGCTGTTCGGGACCAAGAAGGAGTAGGTGCCAAGTTGGAAGCAATCTGTCTTTTGTCTGAGCAAGCAAATAAGTTCACTGGTGAAACCCTCTAAGGCTAACTTCCAGTCCAGATTGGCCACATCCACTAAGGACAATCACAAGGCCTTCTTTACATATGTCCTCAATCTCAAAGTTTACACCCAAATCTGCTCTGAACTGGTGGTCAGGAACACCACACCCACATGCACAAAAGCTGTAGATATAGCCAACCTGCTGGCAGACATGTTCATTGAAAACTTTAACCCCCCTTTCCCCCATCAGTAAACCAGGACATCCCCAGCACTTGGCCCCATCATCACCAGGGAGAGCAGGTCTTTAATACACTCTCAAAGGCAAAGACTACAGTCTCCATGGACCTGAAAACATTCCTGGCTGTGTCATACATGAGCTCAGGCATGAGCTCTTAGCTCAGTTAGGCACCCTATTGAACCAAAGCTTGAGCATCAGCTTCATCCAAGCCAAATGGAGGACAGCCACTGTCATCCCTCTACACAGAGGTGTTGTGTCCACTGACCCAGGCAATTATAGGCCCATCTGCCTAACTAGCCTGATCTGCAAGGCCATGGAACGCATTATCATGGACCTTATAAACAAGGACATTGGCAACCTCCAAACACTTGACCCCACACAGTTTGGTTTTGTCAAAGGGAGATTATTGATGCCTGTTAAACTTGGTCATCTTCTTTGAAACAGTCACCAAAGCTATGGACGAGGGGAGGATGGTGTACACCCGCCTACCTTGACCTAGCCTAAGCCTTTGACACTATTCCCCACTTCTGCATAATAGATATACTTTCCCAGCTAGGCACCAACCTGCATGCTGCCAGATGGGTAGCTAACTGGCTCACTGATAGAGCCCACTCAGTCAAAATAGGGGAAGCCACCTCTAATAGTAGACCTTTAACAACAGACTATGCAGATTTATTTAGTAAGGGATATACGTTTGTCCTGAGAAAACCAGTGGATGTGGTTCAATTAATCTGTGATTTAAAAATGTTTACAAGGAATTTGAATTTGCACACTGTTTTTAGTAATGACAACCAAGCTTATGTACATACAGATGGTAATGTCAGAATAACTAGCGTTTTTAATCCATATATGCATCTAGTATTAAAAATATTTGAAAAAAAAATTGTGAAACTGATTTTAAACATGATCTTGCACAGTATAATGGTACTGATAATATGTCTAAACAAGATAAAGAATTGTTAGAGTTTCTTAAATCTTATGGAGATCTTAGATTTATGTGCCCTGATAAGGGCGGGGGCATAGTGTGATAGTACAGCATGATGAATATGTGCAAAATATGTTTCAAATGTTATATAGTGGAAGCTATGAAGAGGTTTCTATTAATGAAGTACACTTTGGATATAAAAGAATTGATTGGGAATTACTTGATATGCTTACCCAAGATCAGATAACTGTCCAGGAATATAGTTATATGACCACAGAATGGCCTAGGATCCCGGCGATTTTCGAGTGCCTAAAATTCATAAAAGTTTAATTAATCCACCGTTAAGACCTATTGTGGATTCTGGAAGATCTAAGACTAGCTATATAGCTAAATACCTGGACAAACAGTTAAAAACAGAAGTAAGTAAAATTCCCAATTTGTGCTGTGATTCATGGAAGTTTCTGACTTTGTGTAATAATTTAAATCCATTTACTGAGGGTGTCTTTATAACATTGAAGTGAAGGACCTATATAGTAGTATCCCTCATGACCAAGGTAAGGATTGGTTTGTCTCATATTTACATGAGGTAATGGGGCTAAACCAGGATAAAATCAACACTTGTAGCCAACTGGTTGATTTAGTCCTGAGTTATAATTACATCCATTTTGAGGGACATTATTTAGACAAATGGAAGGGGTGGCCATGGGGTCGGCCTGTGGACCCCTTTTTGCAAATGTCATTATGGCATGGTGGGAAACCGAGTTCCTTTATCCAAGTTCTTATTTTTCACATATTAGCATGTATGTTAGGTTTTTGGATGACCTGTTTGTAGTTTGGAAAGGCCCTGTATCTGAAATCAAATTTATGGATTATATAAATCATTCAAAGAATTTTCTTAAATTTACCCATACTGTCATCTGTGATAAAGTGGCATAGTTAGATGTCATGATTGAAAAAAATGAAAGTGGACAAGGGCTAAAATTCACCATATACAGGAAACCAACACACACAAATACTTATATGCATTACTCCAGTAACCATCCTATGCATGTAAAACGGGGAGTAGTGAAGGGTCAGATGGTCCGAGCTGCGTGTATGGTTTCGGACCATATGGATTTTATTGAAGAGTGTGGGTTTATATCTAGTATGTTTTATAATAGAGGGTACCCTAAGAGAATAGTTAGCCAGATCCGGAATGAAGTTATTGGTAAAAGGGAGCAGGGTTACTATGTACCATTATTAACGGAATATAATCAGAGATTTGAATCTGGTTTGGAAAGTGGTAACAGCAGCATTAACCCAGCTGATGGTAATTCTCCTATGGAAGTGAACGCTGTCAGTATGCATTTTAATAGAAACAACAGCAGTAACAAAATAATTTTTTGCCCATTTGTTTTAATCATAGTAATAGTATGATTGTTAGAGATATGCTACAAAAGAATTGGAATATTATTAAAATGGATGAGGACTTAGTACAAAAACTGGGAACTACCCCAAATATTGTATATATAGGAGGGGTTTAAATTTTAAAAATATTTTGGAAAGACGAGTGCGGGGTTATAAAGTAGGAATGATGAGTCCTTGTGGGATGTGCACTCACTGTCAGTATGCTTTCAGGGGATCAAATGTTCGAATAGCTAACAAGACCATCTGTGTTAAAGGGAAATATAGTTGTTACACCCAAGGGGATGTTTATATTGCTTTCTGTGTGAAGTGCCCAGGATTTTATTTGGGCAAAACCGAACAGAACTCTCCCAGAGAATATACGAACACACACATGATATTTTCCACCACAAGGACACAAATGCATTATCTAAACATCTTAAAAAATATCCTGCACATAGTTTTAAGTTTTTAGTTGTACATCAGGTTACAAAGGATGTCAGAGGGGGGCCTTGGAAATTGATTTTGGAGAGTAAAGAAACATGGTGGCAAATTTATTTAAATGCAGGTACCCCCTGGCTTAAACAATATGATATCAATTAATAGCTTTTTAAAGCTGAAAGTATATGATAGGTAAAATATAGTTTTATGAAAAAATGTAGAGAGTTTATTATTCAGTTGCATAACAACTAAACAATTTAGTTATTTTAATTAGTTCATACATTATGAGTATATTTGTTTTAGAAGAGATTTTAAATAAGTGCTTCATGAATATCTATTGGCTGTTAGAAACATGTGATGTTATTTTATTTAATGTATATAGTGTGCTTTTGTATTAGAAGGTTGTCCGAAGAAGTTTGGTGATTGAATCAAAAGAAAGCGCTAATAAAATTGTTCAAAAATATGTTTGCCTGATTTCTACTGTCAGCCGATTTTTGGTTTTAGACCTATAAAAAGCGGTGTACCCCAAGGATCGGTCTTGGGGCCTCTGCTGTTTGGGATATACTTTTCTGTGGTGCAAATCAAAACCAATGTTCTGTGGCTGACCAGGTCTGCAGATGACTGCAAGCTGGGCACTGTCTTAAATTCCCCTAGTGATGTGAACATCTTCCAAGAAGGCCTCATGTTGCCAGAAGCATGGCCTCAAACTGAATGCCAAGAAATGCATTATTATCTCTTTTGTGGAAAATGGTGTCCCCAGTAATATCACCTTAATAACGACCGTACTAAGCACGCAGTCAGTCATGAGGGACTAGGGCACCCGGGGTGACAGCAGCCTAACTTTTGACCACCACGTTACCTTTCTACATGGCCCACCTCATACGTAAGGGGATTTCATCCATGAAAAGAAGGTCATAACATCCCTGTACTCCTCCCTTATCAAACTCATTATCAAGTAGATCACCCCCTTCACCGTGCACCTTGCCAAGCAGCTGCAACAGCTGGAGAGACCACAGAGATTTCTGACCAGGAAAATCCAGGGTCTCAGTCATCTGTCCTATACAGATGGACTGAAAGCCTTGTCTCTGTACTCAGTCTCGTACAGACTGTTCAGAGGTGACTTGTGTCTGGCATACAAGGCCATCTCAGACCCAGCATTGACGGAGTTGCTGCATATCTGTAAGTCAAACTCTACTCGCACAACCCACACGCAAGACCTCAACCTGGTTTTGACATTAATAGAACTTGTTGGTGGGATAGATTTGTGTCCCAAAGATTCCCCCATCTGTGGAATAGAGTCCCTCTCCATGTCAAGCAGAGTACCTCACTAGCCCTCTTTAAGAGGAACCTGGATGACTGGATGGGAAACAGAAAATACACCCCAGGGATCCCACCCATGATCCTGCAGGACAGGCAAAACAGTTGCTGATTTTGCGGGAACATGGGCAAAATTCTTGGCTAGGCTTATAAGGGCCTCTGTGCCAGTAGCTTAGTATCATCCTGTGAACCTGTGCTGTCAGATGCTTTTTGTAGTCTATCCATGCCTTACTTAGATTCTTCCCCTTTTTACACTTCTCCATTATGACTTTACTTAACAACAAATGATCCTTTGTTCCATATGACTTTCTTTTATTACCCTTTTGTTCTAGTGCTGTCACTCGTTCATCTCTAATACAAATAATGAGAAGGCTTGGGGTTTTGTTCTGATGCTTTAATATGTATAAACACATCAGGATGGATGGCACCATCATCATCAAATATGAATGCACTAAGAAACAGATCTTACATACATACATGTTCACATCTCAACAGCTACAAAATGGCAGTTAGGCTTGCACGTGCTCAGTATTTATACGCTAGTGCAAACCCTTGGATAGCTTCTTAAAGGTATATACACACGTACTGATCTACAATCCTCCCTCTTAAAAAGATTTCCTTCATGCAAAATCATGTTAGAGGTAGGCATGCATTACTATGTACATTAGAAACAAAATGCAGTGTTCATGTCCAGGTTGCTTCATATCTGCTACAGGGTTTAGAGATTCGACCATATCTTGTAACATAACAACTGGGACTAAGCTTAGCAACAGGGACAGTCTGTGATGCCCAACATATCATGAACTTCTGGATTCTTCGAAGGAACAGGAATGTCCTCTGGAATTGGAACACCGGACAACTCACCCTGAGATGGTCTTTCTCACAGGCTATTTGCTGTGTTTTAGGCTCAGACACCGGTCTCAGATGTTTCCAATTCTGCCTAAAAGTTGCTTCTTCTGATTCCACAATGTACGATCTCAGCTGTGGACCAGTATTCTTCATGACACCAATCAGATCATAGCCTTTGGACGTTTGCATCCTTACCACTTCTCCCTCTCATAATGGATTGAGTGGTTTACTGGTCTTACTGTAGTAGGACTTCTGGGTTAGGTGCTTCTTCAACAGATTGTTACTCACTGATCTGCCGTTTTTGACACATGGATCCAACAATTGACTACTGAGTGGTAATGTGGTTCTGGTTTGTCTCAACAGAAGTCTCTGAGCAGGTGAACCAAGATGTTTATCTTGAGGAACATTTCTGAGATTCAAGCGATTTAGGAAAACTTCAATATTATCTCATTTCGACTTCTCAAGTAACTGTTTTGCACTTTGAACTGTGCGTTCTGCCAAACATTTCACTGTCGGTACTCTGGACTACTTGTGACATGAGTAAAGTCCCATTCTTCTGCAACTCTTTTTGAAATGTTGGCTTGTAAACTGCATGCCATTGTCAGAAATAACTTTGTGTGGGCATCCATGAACAGCAAAATGACGTTTCATCTTAGTAATGACAGTACTAGATGCTAGGTTAGGAAGTAAGTCAATCACGAACCAATTGGAGTAAGAATCTACTAGCACCAAATAATGTTGACCATTCCACTCGAAGATATCAATGGCTACTGTTCACCAAGGTTGTTCCGGAATCTGGTTAACCTGAAATGGTTCTTTTTTTTGATGAGGCTTTGTACTATTACATACTGAAAAAGAAGAAAGTGTTTCCTCAATGTCTTGTGACATAGAAGGCCAAAGTACTCTCACCCTTCTTTTGGTAGATTCGGTTCCTGGGTGACCACAATGCAAGATAGTAATCTACTCAGGTTGCAATGATTTTGGAACAGTAACTTTCATACCTTTCATTATGATACCTTTGTCAACACAAAATTTCATCTTTGTATGGAAAATAAGATTGCACTTCTTGAGATAAACTAGATTGCTTTGATGGTCATCCTTGATTGATAAAATGGTTGACCCTCTGAAAAACTGGATCTGTTGCTGTGTGACCTCTCAGCTCATCAAGACGTGGAAGAAGAATTTCTCAATTCCTTATCTTCAAAATCATCAAGCGGTTGAGAGCCTTGATTATCTTTCTATTTAATAGTATTTCTGGGTGATCTGGATAATGTATCAGCAAGATAAAGAAGTTTGCCTTTTTTGTAGACAAGATTAAAATTGTACTTTTGCAATCTCAGCATCATGCTTTGCAGTCGGGCTAGAGTTGAATGCATTGGCTTACTCAGGATAATGACTAGTGGCTGGTGATCTGTTTCAATCTGGATAGGTCTACCATAAACAAAATCATGGAACTTCAAACATGCAAACACAATTGCCAAAAGCACTTTATCTATCTGGGCATACTGCTAAGTATGAGTAAGAGTTCTCGTTGCATAGGCAACAGGTTGATCCTCTTGCAGAATAACTGCACCAGTACCAAATTTTGAAGCATCAGTGGAAAGTGTAACTTGTTTATGAACATCATAGTACCTGAACGTCAGCAGACTGGCAATTCTCTGTTTCAGGACATCAAATGTTCTTTGGTGTTGCTCTGACCAGGACCAGGATGCATCTCAGCTCTGTGAGTGATGCTGATAGTTGGCTCGTGTGTAGAATGACCTTGCCTAGGTAGTTGACCATGCCAAGAAAATATTGCAGGGCTTGAACGTTGTCTGGAACTGGCATCTTGAAAATGGCTGATTGCTTTGAAGGGTCTGATTGTAGGCCTGTACTCGTAAATAAGTGACCAACATAAGGAACTTCTTGTAGCCTGAATTTGCACTTCTGTGCATTGAGCCTAAGATTCACTTGACGTGCCCTTTCCAGGACTTTTCTGAGGTTTCTGTCATGCTCGGCTTCATCACAACCTCCTACTGTTATGTCGTCTGCTAAGATTGGATGGGAGATAGGAAATTCACCCCGGGGATCACTTCTGTGGCTCTGCTCGACAGTGGCACAGGAAAATAATTTTCTTGGGTGGCGAAAGCCAGGGTACCTTTGGCTAGGCTTATATAGGCTCTAGGGCCAGTAGCCTAGTACCTACCTATGAACCTATGATGGTACAAGGATACCCAGAAAAAATTAGCTCCTTTGCACGCTGAAAGACTTCTTGCAGAATTTATCCCAAATGTCATTCTCAAAAATCTGAACCGGCCAAACTGAGTACAGAAAGTAGTGAGCAATGAGGATTTTTTGCCTAGCTTAATTTGTCAAAATGAACTCTTTGCATCCAAGACAGGAGAAAATAGTGGCATTTGGCATTAAAGCTGCGATTTCTTCGACTGTCCACATTGGATGATGAGGCCACTTTAGCACTTTGTTCAAATCTCGTGGATCAGTACATATTCTTCTGTCATCTGAGTTTTTTTATGAGCTGCCACCATGGAAGATACCCATTCAGTTGGAGTTTCCACTGGACACATCACACCTTGTCACATCAGTTTGTCTAACTCAGCCTTGACTCTGTCCTGCATGGCTATTGGGACTTTACGTGCTGTCCTGACCTCTGTGTCTAACTTCATGGAGTACACAACTGGAAATTTGCCTAGTTTGTCTTGGGAAAGATCACTATAGGTAGAAAAAATGTGCTGGACAAAGTTAGAGTAGTGGTCTTTTAAGCTAACATGTTGGACTTCCTTATTAAGTGAAAGTAGTCCCATTTTTAAAGGGTCTCTGAACCCTAGTAATGACTGAACGTGCTGTTTGACCACATAAAATAGTAAGTCGTAGCTTCTTCCTGCAGAGTAACATGAAAGCACTACTGAGCCTTTGGTTTGAATTTCTTCACCTCTATAAGCAACAAGTAAGTTCTGCACACCTTGCCTCATAAAGTCTTTCACCTTTACACACTCTGGCAAATGTTTCTGTAGACGTACTAGTAAAAACCAAAAGGCAGGGGAAGTCTTCAAAACGAGCACCAACAGTCCAGTAGTCCAAGTCCAAGGACTACTGGACTGTTGGTGCTGTTGGTGTTCATTTTGAAGACTTCCCCTGCCTTTTGGTTTTTACTAGTTTGTTTGGATTCACTTCGTTGGTTATTTGGTTTCTGTAGACGTAATTTTGCACTTAAAATCTGTCTCAACTTTGAGCTCTATGGGTTTGCCATTTATCTGAACAGTACAAAATACTTTATTCTTTGCCCTTAAGTCTACTGCATTAACCATTTCATGAAGCACTGACACACCATCAACATAAAGAGTGGGCTTGTCAGTCTAACTGATCAACTCATTTCTTAAAATGTTCCCTTTTAATAAAAGAGTGCCCATATTCTTTTGATTTACAAAATCTTTTGAAACTATTCCATTTATTGCATTTGTGGCATTGTTGACCAAAAACTAAACACTTTTCCCTTTTAGATTCATGATTACTGCTGCATTTATGACAGTTGACAGTGAAACTTGGTTGGGGCCCATGCTTTGAGTGTGCTGACTCGTTCGTGTGGTTCACTGAGACAGTGCAAAGTCTGAAATGTGCTAGAAAGTTCTGGAGTTTCCCAGTAGGTGCTGCAGGGGTTACAGCTACCATGTGCTTGGGCCTATTTCTTTTAATCACGTGCTGCATACTACCAACATAAGCTTTATCACTGTACCTTCTAGAGCTGCTCTCATTTGTCAGCATATTTATGAGCTTTTCTGTGAGCTCGTATATCTGACAAATCTCAATGGCCTTATTCAAAGTTAAATCACTGTCATAAAGCGAAATGTTTCTCACAATGTCATCTTTTATACCATACACAAGTCTGCCCTTTATCAGCTCATCCCTCAAGTCACCAAATCTGCACATTTTAGCTTTTATTTCTCAGGTCAGTTATATACGCTGCAAGACTTTCACCAGGCTTTTGATCCCTTGTGTAAAATAAGTGCCTTTCCATAGTAACATTTGTCTGGGGTTACACCTTTCTCTAAATTTACGTTTTAAGCACTCTGGGTCCTCCCTTGACTCGGCCTGTACAACAATATGATGGTTTCCCCCTCACCAGCATAAATAGCAGGTACTTACAGAAATGAGCGTTCCTTTCTATAGGTTCTGATCCAACTAGATTAAGTATAATAAATGGCTTTGTACGGTCATCTTTATCAGAAAATACAGCCTGTATGAAAATGTCATACTCTTGCTCAAACACTCTCCAGTCCTCAGCAATATTACTGTCAAACATGAGTGCACTGGGTTTTTGAAATCAGTTTGCCATGCCCACAAAGTATACACAAACTCACTGAAAGTATGACCCTTGTAATTATGTACGAACAAAATGTGCTGTGAGCTTGTAACGGCATTCAAATGCGCAATAAACTCTTCGAAATACTTTACTTTGCGAAATGTGCTCTGTAATGGCTGTACTTTGCAAAATAGCTGTACTGTAACACTGCATAAACATGCAAACACTTTATACACTTCTGAAAACTCAAATATCTTTGCTTAATACGAAAATACATATGCTTTGCAAAAAATGCGGTCATTTCCCTTTATTTTATTCGTTTTATGCAATTGGACTTTATTTCAAACATTTTCCGTAGTAATTTATTTTATTTATTTATTTTATTTAACATTTGTTTACCAGGAATGTCCGATTTGGAACAAAGCCAATTTTCAGTGGAGGCCCGGGGAGAAACACTCCAGACGCATGCCCTTGTGACGTGGAAGGAACCCCGAATACCCGGAGGAAACCCAGACGAACACAGGGAGGACGTGCAGACTCCACACAGAAGGCACCCCAATCGAGAATCGAACTGGAGAACCTTTTGCTTTGAAGCAATAACGCTACCATGATTTAATGCCTGAAGTTCGTTTCTGACTTGTTTTACGAAGTATGCACAGTTTTGGGATGGTCAACTGCTTTATATTTCACCAGCATCTGGATAAGTGTCTTAAATCGTTTTTGCCAAGCCTTTTTTAAACTTCATACCCCTTTAGTTTGCTGGTTCTGGCTTCAGGCTCTTTAGATATATCGTTTCTGTCACCATGTCCTCTTAAAACTGCAGAAAGAGAGACAGGTGCAACCCTAGCAACTAGGTGCACTGATGCTGTTCAAAAAAGGTCTTTTATGCTTTTTGGTGACATCCTTCCAGAGGGGGATACATATCTTGTATATACATATACATAAATATATATGTGTGTGTGTTTGTGTAAACACACATATACAGTTACACAAAATTTCCATTTTGATTTGTTTTTCTTGAAAAGATATAAATTACACACAGACATATCTAGTTCTCCATTATACACACACACAAAAACACACGATTTTGCACATGTACTTTATACACATATGCACACACACACACACACACACACACATATATACATACATACAGAGAGGGAGTGAAATGCAATACGGGTGCATACAGTTTGTTATTTATAATAAATAACATAGTGCAATTCAGCATTATTCATGTATACATTCTAGTAAATGTTGCTTAATGTTTTACTTGGTCACTGTCACACATTGACTTTGTACTGCACATGCAGTCTTGGTCAGTGTCTTCATGTCAGTATTTTTTTTCTCTTTGTATCATGTGTGCATTTAATACTTGTTATCTTTGCCAGTTTAGCCCAAGTTGTGGTTGAAAAAGTTCTTGGTTAACAACGTATGAATAAATATGAAATAGAAAAAAAGGAGGGTGAACCTTACAGAAATAATTAAGGAACCAGTGAAGCACATTTTAAGTCTGCATCATTCATGAGAGAGAAAACAACTTCCCACTGAAGGCATTGGGTAGTAGCAGATAGGCTTGGTTTGGAGTCCTGATACATATAATGCAGCAAGGATCATTTACTACAGTGAGAGTTTTCACACCTCAGCATGAGAGTTTGGGGGAAGGTCTGTCAATTCTTTTAGGACTACAAAAGATTCCCTTTACAAAACCTGTTATTTACTTTCACTTAAATGAGGCTGCATCAGAAAAACATAGTAGTAGTTCTGTTGCAGAAGATGTGTTTAGATGACAGTGCTTTACAGCCCTGCCATTCTTTCTTAATGGCATGAGAAAACACCACTACTTCTTATGTCTAGTATGGCTCTCATAAAGAGGACTTGAAATGTATTCTGGGAAGAAGGAATTAAAGCAAGAAAATAAGATCACGTTACTAAGGCAGGCCCTATCATCCGCCGTTTTGCGGGAAACACATTAAAATTGTAAAAGAAGCACTTTGAGTGATTTAGAGGCATTAAAATAGCTTGAAAACAGATACAATGAAAATTGTGTTTCAAGGTGGAAGATGGATAACAGCATCATCAAATACGAACAAACAAACAGAGCTTACAGACATACATACATACATGTTCACATCTCAACAGCTAAGTACAAAATGGCAGTCAGGCTCGCACATGCTCAGTATTTATACTCTAGTGCAAGTCCTCGGATAGCTCCTTAAAGGTATATGCACACATACTGATCTGCAAGTACCATGATATGAGTTTTCTTCTAAATGACTATAAACTCTGTCGGCATCAATTGCAGTGTATAGTTTATATGTCGTCTGAAGGCAGTTACTGGTCTGTAGTTTTTAGGTTCGCGCTAAAGGAGGAGTATTTTTTTTCCTGTTGTTAACCAGGCTGGTGTCTGTTCGAGGTGGTCATATACATAGTTCTTACTCATGGCTAAATCTTTAGGGAAGGATGTTAATACTTTTAGCCAGAAGTTAGGTATTGCATTTGAGCATGGGGTTTTCCAGTTAGGAGCTTTTTTTAACTTTGTTTCAGTCTCCCTGGCAGTTACTTCATCCCATTTCATATCCCGTACATTTGAACTTATTCTTATGTTTACTTCTTTTATCCATTTAGCATCTTTGCTATGTTCTACAGGATCTTCATGGATATTTCTCCAAAATGCATCTATTTCTTCTTTTTTTTGGTGGTGTTTCAATTCCCTTTGCCTTGTTTCCCAATTCTCTGTAAAACTTTTTTAGGTCATGAATAAATTGCATATTTTGTACTTTTCCTTTATATGTATCTGCATATCTTCTAAGTTTTTCTGCCTGTGCTGACATTTTTAGCTTATGCGTTCGTGCATGATAGATCCTGGTATGTTCTGATACTGTACATTGCTTTTATCACGTCTTTCTGAGTATTTCAATTGATCGGTTCCCTCTTCTATACTCTTCTAACAGTGACACTTCTTGTCTTAATTGCTTTAGTTTTCTCTATTCGATACTTCCATGATGCCATTCGATTTCTCCCCTTCCTTTCTCTTACGATCCTGTGCTTTTGTGGTAAGACTTTATCTGTTATTCATTTAGCTCGACAGTAATGTATCCTGTTTACTTCTGTTATATTTCATGAATCTGTATGGGCAGTCGTAATTCCTTTGTTCATTTGTTTTATTAAACTTCTAACTTTTGGGGTTTTATTGACTTTCTGTAGTGTAGTTCTTTCATTTATCTTAGTATGTCTGTCCATCTCTATTAAACCAAGCAACTCTTCTGTAAGATCATTTTAGTTCCTGAGCATCTTCCTGTACCACATTCTCTTCAGTTTCATCCTGTGTCATCGATTGCTCTTTCATATGTGAACTCACTAGGCTATCACTCCACAACATTGACTGCGACATCAGAGTTGCCACAGTTTCCTGTTCTTTCCTTGCTGTGCAACTCCACCTGAATATTTGTACTGGTTTCCTTTGGAAAGCTCCAAAGTATCTTCCTATGGCAACTGATCAGATGTTTCCCCCTCCACTGCTTTCTCCTTAATTTGAGGATCCATTGTTCTATCCTGCTGTGATGTTATCTTATTTAGATTTTCTACACTAAATCCTTCACTTTATAGGTAGTCTATAATCTCAGACTCTATTTCTTTAAACTTCTCCCTTACTAATCTTCTTTTCTACTTTTCCTCATTGTTTTCTTATTTTTTGTATTGTAAAATTTGAATTGCTTTGCCCGTATTTCTCTTCAAATATCTTTGGTGCTGCTCTTTTTGTAGTAGTTTTGCTTTCTCCTTTGCATAAGTATTGCACCATATTAAATCTCTTTCTTTCTCAAATCCATGCTTCTCTCCCATCTCTCCTCCAAATGGGAATGTCCTTCACATGCTCCCACCTAAAACTCCCACACTGCTAACTCTACACCTAAATCATCATTTCTTTGCCTACTTTAACTTAATTCAGAGATCTTGCTCAGAACACCTTTTCATAAATCTTTTGCATACATGCCTCTGGCCTACCTTACTCATTTTCTCAAACTTTCTTTGTTTGTTTTTCTTATCCATTGTACCCATAATATTGTTTTCCTCTGTAATATTGTTAATTTGTCTCTATTCGTATGTATTTGTATGTCTGTTTGGGGCTTTTCCCCTCGGGTCTCCACTGAAAAAGGGTAAAACTTACCCAGCTGAACCAACCCGGTTAACAAATGCAAATAAATAATAAATGTGCATATTTCTTGCAATGTCTCCTGCTCCTCTTGTTTCTCCTTGCTTTAGGGACTTGTCCTTCCATCATGCAGTGGTATAACCTATGTTAGACTTTCTACACTAAATCCTTCACTTTGCAAGTATTCCATAACTTCAACTTCTGTTTTTTTTTTTTTTTTTTTTTTAACTTCAACTTTACAAATCTTTTGTTCTACGTTCCCTCTTTGTGATCTTATTTTTTTTGTGAAATTTTCCATATCTGGATCCCTCTGCCTGTATTTCTCTCTGAAATATCTTTGGGACTGCCTTTTTATGTTGATTTATTTGACTTCCTCCTTTACATAAATATTGCACCATATCCAATATCTCTCTTTCCCATGTCCATATTTCTTTTTTATATCTTTCAAATGTCTCTAGATTTTCTTCTTTGTATCTTCGCACTTTCTCAGTTGCTTCTTTTTCCACATTGCCCAAGGTATCTTGGTCTGTGTAATGTGTTCCACAAATCTGTTGTGTTAATGAACACACATTTTTATTTGAAGCTTCTGACAGTTTTCTTGTGAAAGTATTTTTCTTTCTTCTAATTTCTCTCTCAATCTTTTTGTATATGTTCTGTATGGAAATTCTCGGCTTCTTGCATAATAGCAACAATACATAATTTCTTTCTTATCCTCAATAGTCCACTCTATCGCCTTTATGGCTCTCTTTTGGCCTATCAGTTTTTATGATTTTTGTTGACTGCTACTTCATTCTACAACAGGGGGGCCACCCTCCCCTGGGCCTGACCTAGCCCTATTGTAGGAATGTTTCTGTGTCTTGAGAATTCTATACTGTCATTTTTTTCCAGTCCTAGTACCAGTGCACTTACCAGGATTGGGCTCTTTTTTTACCGTGGGTCTTGTGCGTCCAGCTGTCTTTTTTATTTTTGAACCTACTTCTGTCCATGATATATGTTATATAAAATACAGTCTATATATCAGTGTCGTCTTGGTGAGATTTTGTAAAAAAACAGGGTCCACCTCATGAAGGTACTCACCAAGACTTGAGGATGAGTTCAGTTCCAGCAATATTTCTGTCTCTTGCTTGCTAACTTATCTCTTAACTCAGACCCCAGTCTCTTCTGCATGGTGGTGGCTATTCTCCTTAAGGATCTGCATCCAAACCCCTCCTCTCTCCATATTTCTTTACACCCCCCCCCCGTGTCATCATCATCCCTTTCCACTTTGAATTATAACTTTCTGCTTGAGTAGAACCTTAATTGTGTGTCTGTAAAAATATCCCTTCAACTCATTTAATCCTCAACTTCCTTGTTCTCTTGGATCAATGTATACCACTTACCTATTGCCCTCTTTTCCTCCCAGATAAATTCCTTAAACTCTTTATTATGTCCACACCTTTTCCTGTAGTTGATAAAAATATGCCTGGCCTGTATATCAAACTAAAGGGATTGAAAACATTTTCACTGCTTGTATCTCTATCCATGTCTATAAACAAGAGATCCAGTTTCTCAGATTTTGTATTATCTTTTGTGTAATCTCTTCCCACATATTCTTAGCTGCCATAACTAAAGCCTTTTAATCTATACTGCTTAATACATCATCTTATCATGTCCCCATAAATATGGGTATCACTGAACCAAGTCATGCATTGGTACATAATTTAATGCTGTAGCTTTTGTTTTACCTTCATTAATTTTACATCCTGAAATGACATGAAACTGGTCTCAAAATGTTCCACAAAACTGAGATGTCCTTTTTGAATTTATCAAGCAGAAAATAATAATAATGGTAAATAAAGCCAATTTTTCTTGATTACCATACCAGTTATATCCTTGATTTTCTGAGTCCCTTATTTTCTGTCAGTGGCTCTAAATGTAAAACAAATAAGGAGGAAAGAAACCCCTGCCTACTTCCGATGTTCAGACATAACATATCAGAGCTTAACCATCCCACTTTAATTCTTGCCATCAACCCTTCGTATATCCTCCTAATTAACCTTATTATTATATCAGTTAATGCAAATGCTTCCATTGCCCTATTCATAAAATTCCGTCTTTCTTTGCATCAAGACCCACCAACAACGCCGTTATTTATTATATTCAGCTTCCTTCTGGATTGTCATTGTTATATTAATGTTGTCAAATGTTTGCATTCCTCCACAAAACCACATTGATCCGTATCTATCAATGTTGGCAGCACATTTGCCATGCTTTTATTTAATATAGACATAAACACTTCATAATCATGGTTTAAAATTGAAATGTGTCTACATGAGGTTGGGTAGGATTGGTTTTTACTCTCTCTGAGTAAATAAGCCACAACAGCTTTCTTCCAAGTTGCTGATGGTTCCCTTCCTTTTAGAATACTATTAAACAAAATTTTCAAGATCTTTATCAATTTCTTCCTTCCTAACTTCCACAGGAATACCATCTGTTCCTAGACACTTCTCTGCAGATTGATTGTACACCACCAGTTTTATCTTATTTCCTCGTATCATAACTATTAGTTGTTGAGCCTCATTTTACTCTAATCTTGGCATTGTTAAAACTTCCATAAATATTTCCATTTGTGCTCTTTTGTGGTTTCCACATTCCTCTGCTGTATACAGATTTTTATAAAATGTCTGAAATATCTGTAGTACCTCTACAGGATCTCTGTTTTTTTTTTGTAATAGACTCCATAAGTTTGGTGACAACCCTTTTTACTTTCTGTTGCCTTAGTTTTACTGCTCTGAAGATATCAAAAATAGTTGCTTACGAGCAGTCTTTTAAACTCATGCATGTCATCCAATTACTTCCTTATTTTCTTGTTAGCATTCTGCAGCTGCTGTTCTTGTTGTGTGAAATTTGCCCTGTCTCGCAAAACTAGTCTGTTTTGACACAGGTTGCCCCTTCTTAAGTTCACAAGAAATGAACAATTGATCTAAAGAGCTGAAAGATTTAGTTCTGTCGTGATTGTACTGGAGTTGTCTGTGGGTATCCAAGACTTGGAGTATCCTTTTTCCTTCATTTTTAAGTTCAGGAAAGAAAACTGGGAGAAGGATAGCTTGGCTTAGAGTAGACTCTGATACACTTTAGTCATAAAAGTAGGATTAATTCTCAAGGAATCCATGTCTCTGTGGAAAATGAGATGGGGTTTACTCATCATAAGAGCTTGCAACTCAGATACTCTTTTTGCAGAGGTCAGAGCAATCAGTAAAACTGTTCTCCATGTTAAGAACCTCAAGTCAACCAGGTTCGCAGGTTTAAATGGAGCAAGTGTTCTCTAACACAAAATTAAGTTCCCAAGGAGGGGCCACTGGTTTAATTGAAGGCCTGTTATGCAAAACCCCATTTCAAAAACAGTTTTACATTAAAATGCATTGAAAGAAGAGCATCTATGGGCAGACATGCTGAAATGGTCAATAAATGAACCTTGACAAAGGAATAAGACAGGCCATAGGATAGTAACTCACAGAAATATTGTAAAACCAGAGAACAACTAGCCCAGAGTGGGTCCTGGTTATGTCTTTGGCACCAACTAAAAAACCTTTTCCATGTGTTACTATATGATTTTCTAGTATCAGGCTTTCGTGCATCCATTAGTAACTGCTGCACATCCTCCATAAACCTGTGCCTAAAAGGAATTCTAACCCTATCATGTAGATAGTCACTTGAAGTTAATTGATGTCAGAGTGCCTCCAACACCCCTGTTCCTGTGTAAGTAGATCCCTTTTTTTGAGGAAGCTTATGGTAATTGCCACTGACCATTTTCAAAAGAAGGAAAAGCCACGGTTACCTTGGCCAGAAAAGAATCACCACACTGATCTTGAGGAATTCCTTCTGAATCTTCTGAAGTACCCTGGTTATTAGTAGAAATGGTGAAAACGCATTCACCATTTCTACTAATAGAAATGGTAAAAAAGCATTCACGAACATTCCTGTCCAAGGAAAAGAAAAGACATCGGTCTTCCAAGTTTTTTTGCATGGAGTCCTAAAACAGAATTTTGTCAGTTGATTATTTAGAGGGGACGCAAAGAGGTCTACTTGAGGAACTCCCCACAGATAGATCAAATCTTTCAAGACCCCTGATCTAGTTTCCATTTGTGAGGATCTGTCCTGGTCCTGCTCAGCTTGTCTACCACAAAGTTTTGTTGTGACTGAATATAGGATGCCTGTAGAGTGAGATTGTGTTTTGACTTATATCCCAAACTAATATGGCTAGCCTGTAAGGGTGTACAACTTGGTTTTCCCCCTGGTTTTTGATGTACCACATGGCTATTCTATTGTCTGTAACAACTTGAAGAGTTCATGGGGACCAGAGATGGTTCAGGGAGTTGAGTACCATGATCAGGACGAACGTTTCCTTGATAGATATTCATGAGTGTGCATATGTTCTTTGTGTCGCACTCCCCTCTGGATGTCTGCCTCTCCTGAAAGTGCTGTCCAAGCAAAGTCCTAAGCATCTGTGGTGGCTGACTGCTTTAGAGCAGGTAGCAAGAAGTGGAGACTTGGGTTTAAGGATATCTGTTGTTTTCCACCAAATGATTTCTCTTTTGACAAACTCCAGCACTGAGATTTAAAAAGACAGTGTTGGTGCTGGGACCAACTAGACTTCAGATACCACTGTATATTTGTCATGTGGAGTCTTGCCTGGGGTATCATAAGAATTATAGAACAAAACAAATAATAAAGCCATGAGGGTCCACAGTGGTAAAAAAATCACATAATTTGAGTGCTTTTGTCCCGCTAAGGAGACTATGAAGTCTCCTTAATGGGACAGAAGCACTCAGTAAGTTGTGCAATTTTGCCATTGTGGCATTATTATTTGCTTTGTACCATAAGAATCATAGAAGCCACGAGAAGCAAAATCCTGAGGTATTACCTTGCAGTGACCAAAATTTGAGAGGAAAACCTTAGAAACAGACCAGTATATAGATCTGTTTTCTCCTGTGGAAGAATAACACTTTGAACTTGGGTGTCTAGTTGATATTCCAGGAACACAATATTTTTTGAAGGAGTTAATAAAGACATTTGAATGTTCTCTTGAAATCCCAGCATGTGTAAGAGGTCTGTCACCCAAGAGAGAGAGAGAGAGAGATGAGAGAGAGAGAGATTCCTGGCACTTTGAGAAGGACTTTTCAAGATGTCTAGGTATGGAAAAGTGAGAAAACCCTGTAGTCTGCAATGAGCTATAACTGGATCTAGACACTTTATGAACACACTTGTTGCAGTGGATAAACCAGACGGTGTGCAGAGAACTGATAATGAGATCCAGACACACAAAACATTAAGAAACATCTAAAGTGTGGATGAATAGTTGTTACATATCTTATAAACAATGGTATGGCATCTAGGTCCATGGAAGTCATTGTTCCACTGTATTCAGCATTCATCAGTTTTATCATTGAGTACAGTGCCACCTTTGGTCTGTAGCTATTCAGGCACATCCAGTAATTGGAATGTCCATAGAGGTTCCTCACTAAAAGAATGCGTAAGTAACATCCCCTGTGCAGACCATCTTAAAGCCATATTACTGCATTTTGTCTCCTACTTGCTGTTTAGGGGAGATGTATGTCTGGCATGCAAGGCATCGTCAGAAGACACCCTGAAGGACTTCCTGCATATCTGCAAAACAGACTGCACCAGAATTACCCATTTTAAAGACTTAAACCTTTTCTGTGATATAAAAATGACCTGTTGAAGAGACGGTATGTGTCTTAGAGACTACCCTTTCATTGGAATGGGCTGTCCCATCTATGTAAAGCAGGGCTTCACCTTAACCCAGTTCAAGTGCAGCTTGAACAGATAGATGGAGAATAGGAAATTCATTCCTGGCTTGACACCTATGTCTCTAATGGAAACGGATAGTCTGTAAATGGTTCATCTCCCAGGCCCCTGCTTGTAAATGTTTCAGTTCCCAAGCCACTGCTTACACTGATCAAGGGTACCAGAAGTTGTTAGAGATTTGGGGTACATGGCTAGGCTTAAAAAGGCCCTTGTGGTCATTAGTCTAGTACGTACCTATGAACATGTAAGCATATTTTAAGTTTGCTGTCACCAGGAAACTTGAAAGAGGAAGAAGTAGCAGGCTGTGAAGTGACATCATTTTGAATTTGGGCAGTACCACAAACAGGTTTAAGAAAGAAAGATCCAGAATCGGTCTCCAAGTATTTTCCTTCTTTGGCACAAAGAACATCCTTGAATAAAAACTCTTCCACACCTGGGAAGAAGGAACTGGTTCTATGACTCCTTGAGACAACATATGATAAAGAATTGGAGGAAAGAAAAGTGTCTGATCTGGAGGATGAGGAATCACCCCCTGGAAAAGAAGGATTTCCTCCCACTGCCTTCTGTAATCTTGATGAGTGATCTTCATATCCCATTTGTGTGAAACTGTTGCTTTTCAAAGAGAAAAATGGAGCTTCAGACTTTCTGGGGTGGGGGGGCCAGGGTGGGAGGGGTCATAAGGTCTCTTGAATACTCATTCAGACTTGCTAGACAGTCCGTGGTTTTAGGAGGACTGAGGCTTATTTTTAAATCACCCTTGCCATTTCTTCTTAAACTTCTGTTTACCTGTATTTTGTTGAGACCATTTATTCTGCTTTTTGCCAAAATTGGATGAGCAGTTAGAGCATCCCTTACAAAAAATAGAAAAGGCGGGTTGAAATACCTTAGTGATTCCATGGATCAGCTTAACACTTTACATCACACTTTATGATAATCTCTGCAGCAGAGGGGTCAAAAATTAAATTTCTCTCCAAAGGGGAATTTAAAATCTCATCTTTTATCATGTTTTTGGAGGTTCTGAGAAAGCAGCCATGCAAACCTCCTCAAAATAGTACCACTGGCAATAACTCTAGAAGCGACAAGTGATTGATATACTCACTGTAAACAATGAAAAGTGACCTGTGCAATAGAAGAAACTAAATTATTTAAAGTGTAGTAGGAAAAAATCCTTGGTTCCACCACAGCTGTAAAAATATTAAAAATAGACTTTAATCTTCAGTAAAAACAACAAAAACAGGCGCACAGTAAAATTCCTAGATAAGCGCTTTCGGCTTACTAGCCTTAATCAGATCATGTGTCCTGGCTCTGCTCACCCTAGATTTAAAGACATAATAAACCAATCAATGTTCCAGACACATAGTCATAACCAATGGAAACTCATTAGTTTGCATACAGCATATCTCTTGTGTCTTGCTGTGAGCCAGTCATTATTGTATCTCAAAGTATCAAATGTCTGATATCCTAGTGGCAAAGCTATCCAATAGCAACAAGGTTAATGATTTGCATACAGCATATTTGCATGTTTTTTTGTAGAACAAGGAGCAAAAAGCTATATTTCAGGAGGCATAAATTATGTCACTCTGAAGACCACATGGGCATATGTATTAATTTGTTATACTGTGAATTATGCACATAATAGGAATTTATATGCAAGAATACTAGTGCTATTGCACTTATAAAACTGAGATATATGTGCTACTTGCTTTTGTGAACTACTGCATATTGCTGAATGAATTGCGTGACAAAATGCTCTGGCAACTAAAGGAACTTAGTCCCTTCAATGCTATTGGATAGCTACAGGACAAGAACATTGTAGATTGGATATCTGAAGGCATAAATATGATTGGATGTAGCAAGAAGCAGGATTTATGCTGTACGCAAATCATTAACCTTGTTGCTATTGGATAGCTTTGCCACTAGGATATCAGACATTTGATACTTTGAGATACAATAATGATTGGCTCACAGCAAGACACAGGAGACATGCTGTATGCAAACTAATGTGTTTCCATTGGTTATGACTGTGTCTGGAACATTGATTGGTTTATTCTGTCTTTAAATCTAGGGTGAGCACAGCCAACACACATGATCTGATAAAGGCTAGTAAGCCGAAAGCGCTTATCCAGGAATTTTACTGTGCTGCTGTTTTTGTTGATTTTACTGAAGATTAAAGCCTGTTTTTAACATTTTTACAGCTTTGGTGGAACCGAGGATTTTTTCCTACTACATTTATGCTCGGAGCCTTCAGCAATACAACTATGTTTTCTTCAAATTATTTAAAGCAGATTTTTCCTCACAAGAAGAAACCGCTAAGACATTCTTCATACTTTGACAAGTGATCAGAACAAACTTTAAACATATGAGCCTGACAATTCAAAATTCTGAAAATCAAAGTTGCAAAGGTATACACATTTTCCCCCATACTTATAAAAAATTTCCTCATCCTGATCAGAAAGAGTAGAATTGGTGTTAACTAAAAGTTTAGCAACAGTGGACCAGCTAACACTATAGCTGCTGGATCAGGTTTGGGAGTAGTGAATAACATCTTAAAAGACTGAGGCACTTTATATATGCTATCTGCCTTTTTAGGGGCAGCTGGCTGACTCAGGAAAACTGCAGGTAATAACACACACATTCACACATTTCTTTTACCAGAAGCTACTTGGTAAGAAGGATCAATAGCCTGAACTAAACCCTGAACCTAGTAAACTACTCCTGTCTAAGGAAATTTGAGGTGACGTAGGCACATGATTACTTTTCTGTTTCTGTTTTTGACAGGAAAATGGGACCAACAGTGTTAACTAATGGCAGCAGTAGCTTCCCCATGGATGGGCACAGCATTCTGACAGAACAGGACACGAGTGGCTGTCCCTTGCCCACTAGGGGACCCCAACAGCCACAGAGGATGTGGCTATAACCCCTGGTTCATAGTGACTGTAGGTGCTACACTAGAGGGAGCTGGAGTAAAACATGAGTGGTCTGAGGTTTAACAAATGGCCACAGCAGAGTCACCCACCTGTGGATAAGGCATATTGCTCGTCTGGTGGTGGCAAAAGCTGTTTGCTTAACTTTTTTCTTTTTATGGCTGGAAGAAGGACTCAGTAGTTTGTTCCATGGTCAGGCTGAAAATGGTGCCTCTTTCCTGGGAAAGACAAGCAGGAAATGCTGGTAAAAACTACAAGTCTTTAAAAGTCACTTTTTTCACAGAAGAACACAGTAAAAATCAATTTAAAAGCACTTTGCCAGACCCAAAAAAGTAAAATAAAGACAAATTTTCCACAGAAGAATGGTTTTCAGGTACTTTACACAACATTTACACTAAAAGGAAAAGCAGTGCTTCCAACAGTACACAACTATATTCCCCTCCATCACCTATATAGTCCCTTGGACGTAATCTTTTACTATACATTTTGTGCTTGTATATATTTTGTACTGTGGCTATTCCCACTAACACACAGTTATGTACAAGCAGCACATACCTGCTCTTGTTGTCTGTATATGATACTAGAAGGTGATAAGTCATCTGAATAATCAGTTGGACATAATTTTTCACTATGCATCTTGTGCATTCATATACAGATAAGTGTGTGCAAGTGTGGTATGCTTCTACATTGTGTCAGTACCATGATACCATTCCCATAAGTGTCGCTAGCCTTCCCCTCACCCGTAACCCTTACTGACGTGCCAGAAGCTGGGGAAAGGAAAGCTTGATCTACTCTTCTTAGTCTCACACCAGCACAACATCCATTACAAATAGCAAAAGTAAAATGATTGAGTATGGAGAATGTCAAGGCCAAATGTTTTCCCTTTTTAATTTCTCCAAGTCTTTTGGGTTTCTAATACCATGACAAGAATGTACCCTATTTCTAAGTCAAAATGTCTGTCCCTTTTTTAATTTCTCGAAGTCTTTTGGGTTTCTAATACCATGATGGGAATGGACCCCATTCCTAAGTCAAAGTACAGTTAAAGTTCATGAAATTAGTATTGTTTCAGTCTTTGGCAGCCAGAAGTGCTCTTCGTAGCACCTGCAATGTGCACAGTAATAACTCCTCCTGCAATTTGTATGGGGTTACATGTATTGGTATCATATCTAAATATGATTGTAGATTATTTTTTATAAGACCCGTTCCTCCTGATACTACTGGAATTGTCTGGGTGTCTTTTTTCCACGTTGTTCTCGTTTCTGCCTGCAAGTCTTGATATTTTATGACTTTGTGTCTCTCTCTATGCTAGACACTGTAGTCACTGGGTGCAGCAATTTCAATAATCAATGCTACTTTTGTCTTCTTTTCATGGAGCACTATATCTGGTTTTCTCGCATCTGTCCTTTGAACTGTTGATAATGGGTGATCCCATGTGATGTACACTTCATCATTTTCTGTGATGCTTTGTAGGTCATATTTCCAGTGTTTTTCAGCTACTTCAGTATCATAATGTTTGCACAATCCCCAGTGCAACAGTCTTGCCACATTATTATGCCTTTCAGTATACAATCTTTCTGCCATTAATATGTCGCAGTCAGCAACAAGGTGTGCGACTGTTTCCAAGTCTGTTTTACAAAACCTACATTTGTCTGTTTCTCTCACATGTTCAGTGGACTTTGTAAACCAACATGTACATAGCCCACTGTCTTTAGCCTCAATATTAACCTTTCATCTTTTGGTTTGAATTCGCCTCTCCTTAACCATTCCTGCATTCGATCCTGATCATGAGGGTCTTCCAGAAGTTTTCTATAGTTGCAACTATATTTATGCATTTTACACATTTCTTGTCTTCTCATCTGGTCCTTCACCTTGTATTCTTTCTTTCTTTTTTTTGGCAGATTCAGTTGCTGCCTGATTTTTATCTACTTCTGGTTTGATTTCCATTTCTGCTTGAAGCTGATATGCTTCTGAAAGACTAAGTAGGGAACTTATCTTAGATTTATTCTCCTTGTGTTTCAAAACTTTGACTAAGCTTGAGTCTTGAGGTCAGCAGATATGTGTGCAGCACACAATTGCAGATCTATACATGTAATCAATTTCAAGGAGGCCCATACCTCCTTCGGAATGGGAATATATAATGTTGGTATGCACTGATTTTTGTAAAGCATTTGGTGAGCATGAAGCATCCTTCTTGTTTTCCTGTCTAATCTGTGCAACACATTTTGGGGCCAGTCAGTCACTCCAAAACTGTAAGTTAGGACAGAAAGAGCAAATTGGTTTATAGCTTGAATTTTGTTCCTAGATGTAAATGTTGTTTTCAGGATTAATTTAAGTCTTCTAAAATATTCCTTACTAAGTTATATTCACATTTGTTGGAACAAACGCATTCTAAGGGGCCGCCTTCCTTCCTTGGCTGAGGCTCAGACCCATTCCTTGCCTTCTCCCTCCTCTGCTTCTGCCGAGGAGTCAAAAAAGAGGTCACTCCCTGCCTCCCCAAGGGACTTTCGTGAGATTAAGAAGCACAAGAAGCCTGCAGATTGGATGTGGGGGGAGATTATCACAATCTGACAACTTTGTCGGCTCTGACTTTAGATCTTACTCCTGTGAATCCTAGAGCCTCGATGAAATCCCCGGCTGTATCCTCCAGGTCAGAGCACTTCTTGCCCCCTTGTCGGCTTAATCCAGGTCCTCAAAAAGCTGGTCCGAGGTGGACATAGTCAGATTGATGATGAGGTTTCTTAAGGTTCAGATCCAGATGGGGGTAGTCTCTGCTCCGTCCCCTGTCAGGTCTGTGAGCTACCCAGCTCACTCTTTCAGGAATCCTTCTCTGATCCGGTCTCCGACTTCGGAGCTCAGGGATTCAGGACTGACATGCGTGCCGTTCTCGGCGCAGAGGAAGATCCCCTCGACGCTGAGTATGCCCTTGACAGCCCCTGCTCCGGCCTTTTCGGAGCAGAGTGAGTCTCAGAGCTGTGGTGTTGGTGCCAGGGTCTGGGTGACTGGGATAGACTCCATCCTTCTTGGAGTTGTCCCTTCCCTTAGTAGATGTTTCAGCACTCGATATCTCTGGTCCAGTCCCTTCAGGGCGCCCTGGATCTAGTGTTAAGTCCTGCCTGTTTTTCCTCGGTAGCTTCGGCTCCAGGAGACCCGGATAGGGCTTCGTCTGGTCTTTCGGCCTTTCAGATAGTGGACAGGATCTTCTTTCTTGAGTTGGAGATTTGACTGTACAAGTTCCTCAACTCACCCCTGTACATCAGATCCAGGCCTTGATGTTCTTCACTGTTGCAGTCATTACGTTTGGGTAATCTGCTGTCAGGTTGCCCTCGGTAGGCCTGAATAACAAAGTCTTGGGTCCTGCGTCGGTTGCTGTCTCCTCTTCCATGACTTCAGGTTGTCAGGGGTATAAAACATGCAGCCGACGCCATTTTATTCAGTCTTTCTTGACGCGCAGTTCCCAAAGCAGAAGCAGTCCGCAAGTGCAGGTTGTCCGACTCCTGAAATTTTCGTATTCGAGTTTCAGAACCGAAGTCTTCAAAATAAAGCTAAGTACCCCGTTGGGGAAACTTTTTCTTGCTCCTTACCGTTGTCAGTAAAAGTTAATAATTGCATTACTTGTGGGAAGCAAATACCTCATAAGGATTTTCATTTGTACTGTATTCCTTGCCTAGGTCCAGATCACAACGTACCCAGCTGTCGGTTTTGTGCTAGATTTAAAAAACGCACTATTAAGTGTCGGTATATTTTTGCTTCTAAATATTTTGGTTCAAGATTTAATTGTCCTGAAATGTCGGTTAGCAATCTGACTACCGGAGTACATAAAAAATGCAAGGAAAAAGACAGAGACAGACTGTCGAGGTCCAAAACCGACGACGAAGATTCTCCTAAACCAGTTGCCGGTTCGGCAGTACTCAGTGAGGCACTTTTGCAGCCCCTGATACCCACTACTTTTGAGTCGCAGGCCTCTACCGAGACCCATTCAGAGTCCGGTATGCCGCAAGATTCTCTGAGTATTGAACCCATGGATGTCTCTCCCTTGGATGGGTCCGGAGCCGCTGAGCAGGCATTGGCTTCTGAGGGTGTTTTCAGGCCTCAACATTTTTATATTAAACCGACGTCAGCACCAAAAACAAGGTCAAAAACAACTTCTATGTCTAGAAAACTGACGCATGATCCACGTGCTCAGGCCCCTATGCCTAAAAAAACAGATGATCAAAATGGCTGAGGATTTAATTACCTTGATCAGGGCCCCCACCCCCACCCCCTCTGCTAAGAGGCCTAGGCAAGGCACTGATTATGAATCTTCAGATCAGGTTTCCATTTCTTCTGATTCCTCTTCTGATCAGGAATTTTCTATTCCACCCTATGAGGATTTTGATGCAGAGGAATCCATCCCATCTGCATCTCCTCCTGAGGATTACTCTTTTGGAGAGACTTTGCATACTTTAAGGGAACATTTTCACTGGGAGAGTCAGGACTTCTCTGAATCAAAAAAGAGGCTTAGGGATTTCCTTCTTCCTCAGCATAGGCCTTTGGCAATACCTCCTGTATTAGACATTGTTGATGTGTTCTCGGAATCAAGCATGGCTCCTGATTCCCTGCCTCCAGCTTCTAGTAAGCCAGACAAATATTACAGGGTTCCTGACTCCTACAAATTTCTTTTCAAAAATCCTGCTGCTGATCCTGAGACTATTTCTCAGGGTCCTAAGGGTGTAAAGACCTGTACAGCCAAAAATCCTACCCCTTCTGATAGAGATTCCAGGGCGCTGGATAGATGGGGTAAGAAGGTTTATACGTCTGCTACCTTGGCAATCAAGGCTTTAAACTGCCAGTTTCATATGCTTAAATATCAACAGCATGTTATGGGCTTACTGAAACAGAAAATGATGTTGATTTCTGATTGTGTGGAAAATAGAGTTACAGGAATTATTGCATTCAGCAGAACAGGTTGGAAAGCATACTTTGCAATGTGGTTTTGATTCCTTGGAGGCCTCTTGTAGGGCCGCCATTACTGGATCTGTGATTAGAAGGCATGCCTGGCTCAAGGAGCAAAATCTGCCTGATCATGATAAAGCTAAATTGTTGGATGCCCCTTTGCAGCATGATACTCTGTTTGGTAATAAGGCAGAAGTGGTTTTAAAGAAAGTGAAAGACAAAGCTAAATCTATGCAAACTGTAAAAGATTTCTTGCAAGTGCAGCCACCCAGGTTCAGTAGGCACTGGCCTACTAAAAATTGGTCCTTTCCTGTGTCCAACAGAGCCTCTCAAGGCAAATCCAGGTGCTCAAAAGGCTCTAGATACCAATCACAGGGTTCTTACAGGTCGGGGTGCCTCCACCTCCAAATCTGGAGGAAACAAAGCACAACCCTACAGTAAGCAGTCTCAATTACTTTCCTCTACCATCGCCAAGCACTTATCTTTTGGCAGCCACCTTGGGGGGAAAACTAGCACTTCATGCTGAAAATTGGAAGTTAATTACCCAGGACAAGTGGGTATTAAACATAATATCCCAGGGGTACACATTTAATTTCCACACTTTGCCAATTCCAAACGGCTGGCCGGATCTGCCACAAAACCAGTGGGCAGAGGCCCAGAAACAAGTAATGTCCCTCATGGATATGGGGGCTATTCAACCTGTACCAGAAAAGGAAAAAGGACAAGGGTTTTACTCAAGACTTTTTCTGGTACCCAGAAAAGACCATTCATGGCGCCCAGTACTGGACTTATTGATTTTGAACACGTTCCTGGACATTCCAAAATTCAAAATGCTGACTTTACAACAGCTTCTGCCTATGCTAGGCAGGAATGCTTGGTTAGTAACTCTAGACTTAAGAGGCATACCTGCATATCCCAATAAGAGAATCATGCTGAAGATACCTCCGCTTCAAAGCACGGTTTTTGCATTACCAATTCTCTGCACTGCCCTTTGGCTTATCTACTGTGCCCAGGGTCTTTACAAAGTGCCTGGCACCAGTAATTGCATTCTGCAGATGAAGCATTCAAATGTATCCTTATTTGGACGATTGTCTCATTCAAGCAGAGGGCAAGGACACTCTTCATCATCTTCTGGAGTTTGTAAAAATGCTTCTAGTATGCCTAGGGTACACCATAAATGAAAAGAAATCACAACGGGTACCCCCTCAAATAATTACATTCCTGGATGCAAACTCAAATACAACTGCCCAGATGGCTTACGCCAGACAAACAAAGGCAACTGACAACATGCTTCAAACAAATGGCAACAAAATCCCAGTTATCTGCAAGACAAATTTTGCAGGCTTTGGGGTTCATGGCATCCTGCATTCTACTAATTCCATATGCGAGATCGGATATGAGGAAACTTCAGTGGTACCTAAAAAGTTTATGGAGTCAACATTGTCACAGTCTGGAAACAATGATTCCTCTCATTCTCTGCCTACAGCAGGAGTTTCTTTGGTGGGCGGAGACATGTCACCAAAACAAGGGACTGTCATTCACTCTACCCCGTGCCACCCAAACCCTAACTACAGACGCATCAGACTATGCTTGGGGGGCCCACCTAGCAGGGAGATGCATTCAGGGCAAATGGAGCCCAAACCAAATGCATCTGCATATCAGTCAGAAAGAGATGCTAGCTGTTCAGAATGCTCTGACAGCCTTCAAGGACTTACTTCATCCAGGACAACTACTGATAGACGGACAACGGCACAGTTATGTGGTACATAAACAAGCAGGGGGGTACACATTCCTACCCCCTTTGCAAACTAGCCATGGCCTTATGGAACACAGCATTGACTTACGAAATACATCTTCAAGCTCAATTCCTGCCAGGAAAGCAAACTACTCTGGCAGACGACCTAAGCAGAGATCTTATGGACCCACACGAATGGAAACTGAATCCACAAATCTTCAGCATGTCAACACAGAATTGGGGGAGCCCAGACATAGATCTGTTTGCCTCTCCCCAAAATTATCAGTTGGACAAATTCTGCACAAGAACTCATCACAAAAAAGCATGGAAAGTGGATGCCCTATCCTTCAGCTGGAAAAACCTATCAGTCTATGCCTTTCCCCCTCTGCCTCTACTCTCCTAGGTCTTACTAAAAGTCAGACAGGAGAAACCAAAAATGATCCTAATTGCTCCAGACTGGCCTCGCCAGCACTGGTACCCACTTCTAAGGAATATGTCTCATCTTCCTCCATGGTACTTGCCTCAAATACCTCATCTACTGTCTCAGCAGAACTATCAAATTCTGCACACTCAGCTCCATACTTTGAATCTTGCAGCATGGCTAATCAATTAATTATTCAAACAACACCTCTCAGTAACTCTGCGATGGATGTCATTTTAGAAGCCAGAAGCCCTAGTACTGGAAAATCTTATGCTGATAAGTTGAAGAGATTCTGTGCTTGGAACCAAGCATAAGGAATAGACACCGCAAAGCCCAATATTCCTCAGATTTTACAATATTTGACTGAGATGCTTGACAAGGGCCTGTCTTTTTCTTCAATAAAAATCCATGCCTCTGCCATCTCGGCTCATTACAACACAGAGCCTCTCCCCTCTTTTCTCATCCTCTGCTTAAACAGTATCTTAGAGGGGCCAAAAATTTAAAGCCTCCCAGAAGATCACCAACTCCTGCATGGGACCTCAATTTTGTGCCGGAAAAACACACCCTACCTCCTTTTGAACCAGCAGCTACTGCGGATATAAAATTTCTGTCTTGGAAAACAGCTTTTCTCTTGGCAGTCACTTCAGCAAGAAGGGTTTCAGAACTACAGGCTCTCATGGCAGTGGAGCCTTTTATTATATTTTACCCGGACAAGGTGTCCCTCAGGACCAATCCTTCTTTTATGCCTAAGGTGGTATCCAGTGTGGCTCTTAACCAGACCATTCATCTGCCAACATTTTACCCAAATCCGCAGAATAAAGGGGAGTGGATTCTGCATTCATTGGATTACACAGACAACTAAGATTTGACTTAAACAGGACCAAATCTCTAAGAAAATCTGAGCAACTACTGGTAGCATTTGCTGCAGGGTCAGAGGGGAAGGCTCTATCAAAGCAGACTATTTCTAAGTGGATAAGCCACTGCATTCATTTCTACTGTTTGCACCATGGTAAACCTGTGCCCAAGGGGATCAGATCACTTTCCACCAGGGCTGCCTCTACTTCAGCAGCTTTTCTCAGAGGGGTTCCAACCAAAGACATTCTAGAAGCTGCTACTTGGAGCTCTGTTCATACCTTCACTAAGCATTATCATTTACCTCTCTTCTCCAAAGCCAGGGCCAGCTTTGCCACTGCAGTCCTGCAGGGCCTTATAGCCGCTCCTAATGCTGTTTAGTTCCATCCTCCCATCCATAGCTTTGGGATTCTACCCAAATGTAATGACTGCAACAGTGAAACATGAAGAACATAGTACAGTTGTGTACACTTACCATAAATGTAGATATTAGAGTGTATTCACTGTTGCAGTCCGGGTTACCCACCCGCCATCCCCCTTTCTATACCATTCCTTTCCTTCACTATACTCAAAAACCTTTGTGGTGTATTTGCTTTTAGTTGAAGGTAAAGTTTATGTTTCTAAAAGTGCATCTATATATTTACTGTTTATTTATATATATATATTTTTGCTCCCCATTTGGGGGGCACCTGACATCTGGGGCAAGAAAAACTGAATAAAATGGTGTCGGCTGCATGTTTTATACCCCTGACGACCTGACGTCATGGAAGAGGAGACCGCAACCGACGCAGGACCCAAGACTTTGTTATTCAGGCTGACTGAAGGCAACCTGCCAGCAGATTACCCAAATGTAATGAATGCAACAGTGAATACACTCGAACACCTACATTTATTGCAAGTGTACACAACTGTACTTTCTCCGTCCTTCCACGAGTCTTCCCCTCCCAAGCGGCCTTCAGGATTGCCCTGCTCAGGAGGGATCCCCTTCTTCCAATACATCCCTAGATTACCCAACTGAGGAAGCTCTTCAGAAGAGGACTGTAAAAGGAGGCACGTAGACTTCCCCTTGGAGTCTTTAACCAAGGATACTAATTTCAATGAGTGGGAAGGATCCCCCCGATCACCACCTGAAGACGTCTCCTTCAGAGACCTATTGAAGATCCCAAAGCAGAAAGGTGGGTGATCTGCTCAACCTCCTTCCTCTGAGGAGTCAGTTCTCTTGGAGGTGTTTGGTATGGCCCCATCTATGTCCTGGGTGACCCCCCCCCCCCCTCGCAGATGCCTTGATAGATTTAATATCTCGCCGTGCATGGAAGGAACCGGACACCATCAAGTCTGTACCCAAGCGGCCCAATAGGTTCTTAGTGCCCCCTGCAGACAAGAAACACTGGAGGAGTAAGTGTCCTGTAGTCAATACTATCATGGTGGCAGTAGCCACCAAGAAATAGCTGGTGGAAGAAACTGCCAGTGTCTGTCCATCATACAAGGAGTCCAGAGCTTTGAACAGAATTGAGAAGCGCAGTTACTACTCAGCAGCTTTTGTGTTGAAGTCTTTAAACTACCTAGCTCATTTCATTCGGCTCCAGAGGGACCTGATCAAAGACGTTTTAGCTTCTTTCTCTGAGTCCATTCCTGCGGAGGAATTTAGTAAAGTTTCTCCTAAGTTGGCCACTCTTTCATCTGTCACTATCTCCTCCATGAAGTTAATCTCCCCTACCACGGAGGGTACCTTGCGAGCAGCCGGTTCAGTTCTTTCCCTAAGGAGGCATGCTTGGAAGAGGCTATGTGATTTTGCAGAACCCATTAAGGCGTCATTTTTCAGTGCCCCTTACAATGCTCCTCCCTGTTTGGGCCATTGGTTAGAGACACACTTACCCACAGCAAAAAGGAAGAGAAGACCTTTTCAGCTGTTGGAATCAAGTTTTCTACCCCCCAGAGGTCCTTCTCCAGGAGCCAGCATGGGAGTAAGAAAATATGGTTCCGCAAATCCCAAGAGCCTTTACAGGACCCACATGGAGAATCCTTCTCTAGCGGCAGAGGAGGACGGTTTGATGGTAGATGCCACCACAGAGGCAGAGGGGGTCTGCAGTACCAGGGCTTTAGGGAATCCCTCCCGATAAGCCCTACCAGCACTCCTGAAGTGCAGACCATCTGTCCGTCTCTGGAGGCAGTCTGGGGACAGTTAGCTTTGCACCCCAAAGTTTGAGCCAAATTGACTCAAAACCTTTGGGTACTAAGCGTGATGTCCAGAGGTTATTATATTCCCTTTTCCCTTCCACCTCTGAAATCCAAAAGCCTTCCTGATGTGCCACCTACTCAGTGGGATCAGGCAGCACAGGAAAGCTGTTGCAAAAAATCATCCAGGAGGTCCCAACCGAACAGAGAGGATTTGGAACTACTCAAGCTTCTTTTTAGTTTCGAAAAAGACAAGGGACCTAAGACAGAATATGGATCTCAGCAAGTTAAACAAATTCATAAAGAAGGTGAGGTTCAGAATGGTTATGGTTCAGTCCATTCTGCCATTGTTGCACAAGGATGACTAGATGTGCTCTGTAGATCTCAAGAATGTGTATTATCACATCAAAATAGGCAGGTGCTCTAGGAGATGTCTGCATTTACAGCTGGGAGCCAGTCACTGCCAGTTCAGAGCACTGCCCTTTGGACTCGCCACAGCCTCCCGGGTGTTCACCAAATGCATGGCATTGGTAGCCACTCACCTGAGCCTCTAGGGATTCCAAGTGCTTCCGTATTTAGAGAATTGGTTCCTAACCAATCCCATGAAGCATTGACTACTCCAAGCCAGGGACTACTTACTCCAGGTTAGCGCACTCCCTGGGTATCACCATAAACATGAGCAAGTCCAGTCTTACTGCAGATCAGAATCTAGAGTTCATAGGTACTCAAGTCAACACAAGGGATCAGGTGGTTTCTCTTCCTCTATACTGAGTAGCTATTCTGAGGAATCGGGTACAACAGCTGTTAGTACTTTAAGGCTCCTTCCGCTTGAATGATCCTGGAGTTCCTGGGGTCCGTGTCTGCAGCTGTCCTGTTACTTCCCCTAGCCAGGTTCTTCATGTGGGTTCTATAGTAGACACTAGCCAATCAATGGTCTGTCCTGTCTCAGCCTTTGTCTTTTCACATCAAATTGACTCCCGACTTCAGGCATCAAGTCAGTTGGTGGATTCAGTCGGACAGTGTTATACTGGGCAGACCATTTGTGAGCAACCCCCCGATGACCACTGTGACCACGGATGCTTCCAAGTTAGGGTGGATGGGAGGCAATACAATGGGAAGATGGTCCATGGCATGTAGTCGTCTCATGAGACCAAGTTGCATATCAGTGTCCTAGAGATGAGAGCTGTCCTCCTAACGTTGCAAGCCTTTCAGGACTTTCTTCCCTTAGAGACTATTGCAGTACACACCGACAACACGTCAGTTGTCTGGTACATCGACAAGCAAGGAGGAACCTGTTCTTATCCCCTATACAGGAAGGCCATTAGAGTGCAGCAATGGGTGATATCGTCAGACCGCATATCCTGGGGAAAACCAATGATCTGGCAGACAGACTTAGCAGATCGCTCCTGATTCCGCACGAGTGGTCCCTCCAGTCAGTAGCGAATATGATCTTCAGCCATTAAGGTCAACCTTGCTACGACCTCTTTGCCTCTCTTGTCAGCAACAAATGCAGCAAGTGTATTTTCACTGATCCCCCTCTGGGGAGTCCCCGAGGGATGCTCTAGCCCACGATTGGCCCCCTGGTCGCTTGTATGCTTACCTTCCTCTCCTGCTCATACCCAAATGTCTTCAGAAGACAAGTAGTTTAAAGAGTTCAGTCATCCTCATTGCCCCTTTCTGGCTTCGCCCATGTGGTTTCCCCTTCCTCTGGTCTCATCTAAAATATCCTCCTTGGATACTGGATCCCACTCAGGACCTCCTCTCTCACCCGTCAGGGATACAACACCCAAATCTTCGAACCCTGAAACTGACTGCTTGGTTTCTCCACTTCATACTTTGATTAGACAATCCAGGCTTCAGTCCCTGGTCAGAAAAATTCTTTTGTCATCACAAAAGGCTTCCACTAAGAAAGTTTATGGAAGCAAGTGGAAGAGGTTTGTTTAGGCAACTAACAGGAACACTGACCCCTTCTCAGCACCTGTTTCAGACATATTACTGTTTCTCAGTACTATTTTCGACGAGGGTGGTAGCTTTTCAAATATAAAGTTACAGTTAGCCGCTGTTTCTAATTTTCGCACAGCAAGTTAAACACATTTCTTGTTCATGTTCAGGTTGTGTAAATCCTTCATGAAGGGTGTTCTCTTATTAACACCCCCAATTAGGGACCTTTCTCCTCCATGGGACCTTACTCTGGTGCTGCAGGGATTGACACCGGGTCCTTTTGAACCCATGGCTATTTGTGGCATAGTTTGTCCTGAAATACAGCTTTCTTGGTGGTGGTCACTTCCGCCAGGAGGATTTCTGAGCTTCTAGCTTTATCTTCTAAACATCCTTACATTTTGTTCCATAGAGAGAGTGTCCTTGCCCACTAGTCCATCCTTTATGCCTAAAGTAGCTACAGAAAACAATATCAGTCAGTCCATACAACTGCCAATGTTCTTTCCCACTGTTTCAAACAAAGAGGACTATGTTCTTCACCTTCTAGATGTTCATAGATAGCTTCATTTTATCTAGGACCAAACAATACAGAAAGTCTGATCACATTTTTATAGCCTTCTCTTTGAATAGACTTGGATAAGTGGTATAGCAAATTAGCTTCGCAAAAAGGATCTCAGACTGCATTTTTTTCATTTATTCGTCCAGAGGGTTGCAGTTATCTAAACCTCCTTATTTGCAATCTACCAGAGCTATGGCTACTTTCTCAGCTTTTTATGCAAGAACCTCTAATAAGGACATTTGTGCGACAGCTACATGGTCTAATAATCACACCTTTGTGTCGCATTACAAACTGGATGTTGTTTCCAGGAACAGGGCCTGCTTTGATTCGATGGTGCTCCGCCATATCCTTCTATGAGGGCAAGCTGTGGTTCTCGTATCTGGGGACTCTGACCCTATCGTGAGGAGGAATGAAGGAGATGACAGATTAAAAAGTTACGTCTTAACATAACTTGACGTCTGTGTTGTCATCCTCACTTTCCCACCCAACCATCTCCCTGTCTTTCTTATTGAGGAACATGGATGATCTCAAGACTCTCATGTTCTAGGGCTGAGCCTCTTCAGCCGATTTTTGATGTCTAAATGTGATATGTCTGGATTTGGCAAACTCAGCCTGAGGTAGTTAGGTGGATGAAGGTGATTGTGGGTATGAGGGAGGAGCTTGAGAATCGGATCCAAGTCTATGAAATGTGGCTGAGTCCGATACGAGACCCTATCGTGAGGATGCGTGAAGGAAGACAGCACAGATGCCAGGTTATGGTAAGATATAACTTTTTTATTTATTTGCCACTAATTTGCAGAAAATAAAGACTGAAGTTAGAAAACTAAGACATTTGAGTTTCAAACTTCATACCCTTCAGAAAATACATGCTAATGCACAACTTGTTATTCTATCAACTTTCTAAGTAAGAACAATTTTTAAAAACTATCCCTATTTTTGGGCTTTTCTTCCACTTTTATTTATGGCTTTGTCCAGATTTCGTGCTCTAAGAGGTTGAGAGGTATGACTTTAAGCAAAACATAAAATTTGAGCAATGAGTTCTGGCCTGAGCTGGAAGTGTTTCTGGCATGTACAGCTCCAGTTCTGATTTCTTTGTAATTATAAACTTCACTTTTTCGTCTGAGTGAAATTTTAGTTTATATATTGATGGGTGTTATGGGAATAAGATATGTTAAACAGCAGTAAGTGTAATATGATATCCTTCTATTCACATGTTGCAGCATTCATAGTAGTAGGGAGGTTGCTGCCTGCAGTGCTCACATCCGGCCAGTGTACCAAAGTCTTGCTTCAGGAGGGTACATGTGACATCCTGTGCCAGGGCCATAAACCGACATAGGGTATAAAAGTGACGTCTACATGTACCCTCTTCAGAATTTTTCTGCCTCAGTGAACGTCAGACTCCAGTTCACCAGTTCGGAAAGCAGATCGCTGTTTCCGATGACCACTACAAACGACCACTACAGATAAGTACCCTATGGGGTTTTCATGGTCTCTTTTTGGTTTTTGCTAATACGTCCATGTACACTAGAA
This sequence comes from Protopterus annectens, assembly GCF_019279795.1. NCBI lineage: Eukaryota > Metazoa > Chordata > Ceratodontiformes > Protopteridae > Protopterus > Protopterus annectens. Next base: position 603,051,633 of record NC_056751.1, read on the forward strand.
AGGGGAAGTGTGCTTGTGAGAGACAAATTCCTCAGAGGAATGATAAGTGTGTATTCTGTTTAGGCGTGACCATACATCCTTCCCTATTTGCAAATCATTTGTTCCGAAAACCCTTCACAGCTGTTTGGCTGCGCTTAAACTTTACTTGGAAAATCAGAGGCTCCAACGTCTAGTGCTCAGTATGGAGGGAGGAGCAGGCCCATCCGAAGATCCGCTGTGGAAAAAGGCCAAGAAAAACAGGCGTCAGGGGAGATTCTTGAGACTGATGAAAGCCAGGGATCTCTTCAGACCCCCATTTCCTTAGTAGGCCCAGGAGCCATGATGGAAGCTGGACTGGCGGAAACCTTGAGTGCATCTGCTGAGGCAAATCAGCCATCAGATCCTGATGGCGGAGGAGAACCACTTCTCATTCAGTTGTAGGGCCCTGCTGCTGTTCCTCCACCCAGACGTCAGCTCCTTTTCTTTCTCTGCCATCTACTCCAATGAAGAGAAAACAAAAAGTAAGACACACAGAAACACAACCTGCCCCAGGTTGGGAAGTTTTCTCTCAAAGCCTGTTTAAGGCATTCCAGGCCCTACAGGCACAACAGCAACAACTGTTTCTCCTACAGAGCCCCCTTTACTTGTATAAGAGGAAGAACTCTCCTCAGATGAAGATTCTGTGACCTATGAATCTCAAATTGATTCACCCAAGGACTTTATTACCCCAGAGGAAGAGGATCCCATTACGCTAGAGCCCCCTGGGGAAGAATTCACCTTTTGGTGATGCCATCTCCCTCATGAGGGAACATTTTAAATGGCAGGCTTCAGAGGTCTCAGTAAGAAAAGATATTTTGACCTACTTCAAATGGAACAGCCACCCCTCTTCAGCTGTGACCCCTTTGCTTCCTGCCTTCCACGATGCCTTCTTAACTGCCTCACAGACACCGGATTCACAACCACCAGCATCTAAACGCCCTGACCGTTTTTTATAAGGTCCCACAGGGCACTCAGTTCCTTTTTAGAAACCCACCAACAGACCCTGCTGTTATTGCAGTCTCTGCAGGTAAGACATCCAGGCAATTATCTTCTACTTCCCTCTATTCTACTGGTAAAGACAGTAACTGTATCGATTGACTAGGGGAAAAGGTGTATACCTCGTCTACTCTGGCTGTAAGAGCCTTGAATTATCAAACCCACATGGCTAGGTATGTCCTGGACACGATTGCCAAGGCTTCCACTGTATTCTTGGAGGCCCCTGAAACCTATTTAAAGAATCAGCTTAACCTACTCTCAACAGCATCCCAAGTAACTAGGCAGTCCATCAAGTGCAGTTAGATGCTGTGGAAGCATCATCCAAATCTCCTGCATCTGGCTCAGTACTAAGGCGATACTGTTGGCTGAGACTTCAGCCACTGCCCTTAGATGTACAAACAAAACTTCTTGATGCCCCCTGGACAATAAAGCCCTATTTGGCCAGGCCTCAGCTGAACTTCTTAAATCCCTTCAAGAGAAGGGAAAAGAACTGCAAAACCTAAATAAAACACTTGCTGGTATCTCCCATACCCAGATACCACATAACTGTCCTCAGAGAATTTCCTTGTCAGGAGGCAATCCTCCCACACAGCTCATCAGTCAAAGGGATGCAGGCAACCTAGGAAAACCTCTGCCCCTAGGTTTCCCTCCACCCCTTCCACTACCCCCTTTTGGAGCCAGTCTGATCAAACCAGACCACCTCCTCTGTGACTTACCATTACTAAATCAAACCCCCCCCCCATTATCCCTTCACCTCACCCTCTCCCTACCCTCCTGGTGGAAGATTACAACAGAAAGATGGGTACTTTCCAACATTCAAAGTGGTTACTTTACGACTTGGTGGATGTTACCCCCTTCCAGAGAATTCTTCAACCTCCAGCAAACCAAGTCCACCTCTTCTCCACTGTCATTCAGCAGCTACTGGCCCAGGACACCATAGAACAAATAGCACCCACCCAAAGAAGGAAAGATTTTATTCAAGAATGTATTTGTTACCAAGGAAAGAGAGTCCGTGGAGGCCATTTCTGGATCTGTCTTTCCTAAACCTGTTTCTCAAGGTACCCATCTTCAAAATGATCGCCTTAACTTTGCTTCTACCACTTATTCCCACTCAGACCTTCATGGTGGCCCTGGATTTGAAGAATGCCTACCTCCACATACCCATTCATCCAGATTACAGGAAATTCCTCCGCTTTGCAGTAGGTTCCTGGCATTTTCAATTCTCTGTCTTGCCGTTTAGGCTCTCCAAAACTCCTCGAGTGTTCACAGTGTGTCCTAGCACCTTTCATTGCTCACTGCAGAGCACAGGTTATACAAGTATACACATACCTAGACGACCTGATTGTACTTCATCAAGACCGCCAACTCCTCCAAGAGCACCTAAGACAAGTAATCTAAACCCTGACCCACCTGGGGTTCACTATAAACAAGGGGAAGTCTCATCTACAAGCCACACAAGACATGGTTTTCTTGGGATGCAGAATCAGAACAGACCTAATAAAAGCCTTTATTCCAGAACAAAAAATTCTGGATCTTGGCATACACCTAAACAAACTCACCAATCTCACTTCATTGCCAGTACGAGAATTGCTAAGGATGTTAGGACACATGGCATCCCTAACACCCATGCTACCCCTAGCCAGACTCCACATGAGAAAGATCGAGTGCATCTTGAATAACTTATGGTGCCAACACTCCCATCCCCTGGGCACTCCTCTTCCACTACTCCAGTGTCTGAAGAGAGAACTCTAGTGGTGGATCTCTGCCATCCACCGCAACCAGGGTATTCCATTGCAGGTACCTGCCCACCTGCTAGCACACACCATAGATGTATCAGACTTGGATTGGGGTGCAGTACTGTGGCACAACCAAAAACAGATCACTGTGCAGGGAAAGTGGTCCACACTAAGACTAAAGGACCACATCAGTGTCAAAGAAATGAGGGCACTCCATTTAGCCCTACAAACTTTCAAAACAGCCCTATTCCCAGGAACTCTCAAAGTGATCACAGACATTGACTGTCATGTGGTACATAAACAGGGGACAAGATCCTATCCCCTTTGCAGCTTAGCCATCCAATTCTGGACTCTAGCAACGACTGTTAACATCCATCTAGTAGCAGTGTACATTCCCTCTACAGAAAATGTCATGGCAGACTCTATAAGCAGAACTTCAGCTCCCTCTCATGAAAGGATGCTTCACAGAGAGTTATTCCTAGATCTTATTCACAAGTGGAGTATTCCACAACTAGATCTGTTTGCCTCCTCCCAGAACAAACAGATGCCCAAATTTTACACAAGGGTCCCACATCCACAAGCCTGGAAAGTGGACACCTTCTCCTTTCCTTAGGCAGGAATGTTTCTCTATGCCTTTCTACCCTTCACTCTGATTCAGAAATTCGTCCTCAAAATCCAGAAGGACAAACCAGAAATCCTGTTGGTGACCCCCCCCCCTACTATCCAAGACAACATTGGATGTTATGTTGTCCTATCTCGCCTTCATTCTTACTGGTTGGGTTCAGAGCCGATCCTTGGCTCAGACTGGGCTGAGTAATAAAGCTGGAAGTCTTTCATTTGGCTCTTGGCTGAATACCTATCCCATCATGCAGTGGTGTAATTCCCCAGATCTTGTTTGCCGCATAAACAGATCGGAGGTTCTTCATCTTGGCCGAGGCTAAGTGTTGGATTTTTTTCATAAAAACTTATATTTACTTGTAATTTGTTTCAAAATTAGTTAATTACATATATTATCCTATAGTGTGATTTTTCACATTTGCTGTTCGTTTTTATATATATATATATATATATATATATATATATATATATATATATATATATATATATATTTATTTTTTGCCATTTTTGGCTTTGTGGTTGGCCTCACTTCTTTCATCAGGCCATTTTCTCCAATCCCGTTTAAATTTCCTAACCCGTGTCTTCTAGGGTTTTGTTGTACTTTCTTGTTGGAGCACTGTTTAAGTTAGAAGTGCTTCCAGTCACTGTATTTGTAACCTGTTATTGTATTCTTTTTCCCCAAACTGGTACTTAGTTAAGCTTGTGCCTGTTTAAGTTAGAGGGCTAAGTGCCAGTTTGTTAGAGGGTAAAGCTAACTTTCTTCCCTTTTAGAAAGTTGTTTAAGATTCTTTTTGCAGACTTTCCAAAACTTTAGATATTTATTGTGGTGTGCAGTTTATAGTTATATATACATATATACTTATATAATCCTTTCAGAGTGTGGTTTGAATTGCAGTATGTTCTAGTTCTATTCTATTCATTGATAAAAAAAAAATAAAATAGTTATAGCTTGTTGTTCACTTTGCCATAATATCTAAAGACCAAAAGAAAACAAAGCCATCTACTTTAAAAAATGTCAGAAGTGCTCCCAGAAAATCTCCTTAACCGATGGTCATAGTATCTGCATGTACTATCTCAGAGCCATTCACTTACAAGAATCATGTACCTTCTGTCATTCCTTTAGCTTTAGGGTTTTACCAGAAAGGAAAAACAAACTTATTGTAAGAGGGCTTCTGCAGACTCCTTTCTCTGAAAGCTTAGAAAGTCAGAGCACCTCTAGTAAGACTAAGTCTCCATCTACCAAAATTGACAAACTTACAAAGAGAAATTCTTCATCTTCTTCTGACCGTTCAGAACCACCAGAGAAAACAGCAAAGACTACTCAATCGGATCCAAAACCTACTGGATCAGACAAACCAATCTCCTCAGCGCCACAGATTTTGAAGCAGAGAGAGACTTGGATTCCGTCAGTCTCCGGAATTGTTACCGGTCTCTCCTACTCTGAGATCTCACATTTTACAGAGATCTTGCTCACCAACCCTTTCCTCTAGGTCCTCCTGTATGACTATGTGGGTAGGGTGGTGCTCAGACTGCTGAAGTCACTGGCACTGGCAAAACTATTCTCGACTCCAACGCAGTTGGTTTCAGAGCCAGTAAAGACCTTTTCGTCCACATCGATTCCTCCTCCGAGGCAAGCTGGAACATCGGAGCCAGAATGTCTGATACCTATTGTAGTAGATTCTTCGGTGCCAAGACCCACTCTGGGGATCTCGTAACTGTTGTCTGCTCTGACATCCTCGGTGCTGTCCGGGATGTCTAGGAGCCGAAGCTACCCGGTCGGATCTGGAGGGGACGCTCAGACCCAAGACTCGTTGGTTCCGAGCTTGCCTCTTGGGACTTTGGCATGGATGAGTTCAGCTCCTACATCGGGTTCGGAGACGGCCCCCTTGGTGCCGGGCATTCCCTCTGCTTCTTTGGAACCAGAGGTGGTGTTGGAGACAGGGGAATGGCTTTTGAGCTGATAAGTGTGCTGTCCCCCTACAGCTCTACACATTCTTTCCCTAAAGCACTGGCTTCTGGCTTGGCACCACCCCAACCACAGGACATCGGAGATGGGCGAACAACACTCTTCTGTGACCTCTCCAGAATGTCCTTCTGAGGAGGCTCCCTGGAAGAGACTTTGCAAGAGGAAGTACCTGGAGTCACCAGACTAATCTGTCATCTCGGACACTGACTTCGAGGAGTCAGAAGGGTCCCCACGATCGCTTTCTGAGGATATTTCCTTTGCGGATATCCTAGAAATCCTTAAACAGGCGGCTGGAAACCCATCAACCCTTTGATGAGGATTTGGTGTACCTGAAGGCCTTTGCATCTCAACCTTCAGCTACCTGGGTGTCTCCGCCTTTCGATGAATGCATGGAACTAGTTAGTCGAAAGGCATGGGAGTCACCAGATGCAATGGAACCAGTCCCTCAGAGGCCAAATAAATTAATTACAGCTCCAGCAGACAAACAATTCCTTACAAAAGGTGTCCTTGTAGATGCTATGGTGGTGGCAGCAGCTACTAAGAAAGAACTTTCTGAAACGTCCTCATCTGTCCATCCACTGAACAAGAAGTCTCGAACAATGGACAGATATGGGAAGTGTGTTTTTTCGTCAGCGACTTTTGCACTTAGATCTCTGAACTACCTAATGCACTTTACAAGATTTCAAAGAGATCTCCTGAAAGAGTTAGGAGATACTCTTCAAGGTACATTAGCTGCAGGGGTCTCAGATAAGGTATCCTCTCAGCTGTCCACCTTAAACTCCATAGTGAACTCCTCCATGAGACTGATTTCTTATGCAGTGGATGGAGCGAGTAGGGCAGTGGGTTCAGGAGTTTCCCTAAGGTGACACTCCTGGATGTGCTTGTGTAACTTTGCGGAACCTATCAAGTCTACCTTTGTCAATGCCCTCTTCGGTGGTTCCTCACTCTTTGGACCAAAAGTCAAAGACACACTCACCAGATACAAGCAGGAAGGAAAAACTGTCTCTGCTATTGGAGTATGTTTTTCTGTATCTCCAGACCCTATCCTAGGGGTCAGAAGGGTGGTAAAATGTGGTTAAAAAAATCCCAGGGAGTTTTTCAAGATGCACGAGGTGAATCCTTCCCCTGGGGAAGAGGGGGAAGTAGTAATGGTAGACGTCATCCACACAGCAGAGGGGGTCTGCAAAATACGGGTGACTGTGATTCCTTTTGCGGCCGACCCTTCCAGCGCTAATAAAAGAAGGCCCGCCTGCCCTCCACTGGAGGCAGTCGGGGGGGGGGGGTGATTATCTTTGTACCCGGAAGCCTGGCTAGAGATCACAAAAGATGAGTGGGTACAAAGTATAATATTCAGAGGTTATTCCATTCCACATGTCAGAAATATCCCAGACACTCCACCCAGTCAAATGGAACAGGCAACTGTAGAGATTCAAAAGTTGCTTCAAATGTTGCTGGACAAAATAGTCATCCAATGAGTCCCCGCAGACCAAATAGGATTCGGAACTTACTCAAGATTCTTTTTAGTGCCAAAAGGAACAGGGGACTGGAGACCCATTTTGGATCTCAGCAAACTAAATGAATCCATAAAAAAGTCAAAAGTTCTGAATGGTGACACTGCAGTCTATTCTCCCCTTTTTAAGGAAAGACAGTTGGATGTGCTTGATAGACCTCCAGGATACGTACTACCATATAAAAATGGGCAGGCCATCAAGGAGTCATTTGCGCTTCTGGCTGGGAGCCAGTCATCATCAATTCTGAGCTCTGCCCTTTGGTCTCACTACAGCCCCCTGAGTGTTCACCAAATGCATAGCAGTAGTCACTGCTCACTTGAGACTACTGGGATTCCAAGTGTTTCCATACCTAGACAACTGGCTCCTGACTGCCACCACCAGGCATCTACTACAACAGGCAAGAGAAGCCACATTATAACTTTGTTCAGAAAAATCTGCCTTTTTGCCGTGTCAGCATATTACATTTATAGGAGCAGATCTCTACACCATCTCCATGATGGCAAAAGCTACCTGTGGATAGAGTCTGTCTACTCAGGCAACAGATTTCCAATCTTCTGCCAAGAACCAAAGAGCAAGTGAAAACAGTCTTAAAAGCTCTAGGAACCATGGCAGCAACAATAACCCTAGTTCCCCTAGCCAGAATGCACATGAGAATTCTGCAGTGGCTTCTTTTTTCTCATTGGTCATTTCAAGAACTTCCCATGTCTCACCAGATCAGAATCACAGTGTCATGCAAGAAAGATCTACAATGGTGGCTCCTTTCCAGTCAAGTGACGTTAGGTTGCCCCTTTACCCTAAAACAACCTGTGGTGACAGTGACCATGGACGCCTCCCAGATAATGCCCCCCCACACCCTATCTGGGAAGGACAGTCCAAGGCACATGGCAGGAGCACAAGGCCCATTTGCACATCAATGTCCTAGAGATGAGAGCAGTGCTCTTGGCATTACAAGCACTTCAAGACTGTCTTCCATTAGGAACAATTGCAATTCAGACAGACAACATGTCCATGGTCTGGTACATAAACAAGCAAGGAGGAACCAAATCCTATCCATTTTGCCGAGAGACACTCAGAGTATGGCAGTGGAATACATCTTCACAATGCTTTCTAGTAGCAATGCACATTCTGGGGAAATTTAACATGCTAGCAGACAGACTCAGTAGGGCAATACTCATGCATCACGGGTGGTCCTTAAAACAAGAGATAGGGGAGATTATTTTCCGGAAATGGGGCCAGCCTTGCTGTGATCTCTTCGCAACACCCATGAATGCCAAATGCAGCAGCTACTTTGCCCTAGTCCCCCCTCTGGGGGAGTCACCAAGAGACTCACTTGTACACAATTGACCCCCTGGACTTCTTTATGCACTTCCTCCCTTTCCTCTAATACCCAAAGTCATATAGAAAGTGAAGTCATTGGGAAGCAGGCTAATTCTCATTGCCCCATGCTGGCCTCGTCAGATTTGGTTTCCCTTCCTTTGGCCTCATCTTCAAGAGGAACCATGGGTTCTTGACCCATTTTCACACCTTCTGACTCGTACGTCCGGAACACCCCACCCCTCCCTCCAAACCCTCAAATTGACAACTCCAGTTCCAAGTTTAGACTCAGGCTTCATAATTTCACACCAGCAGTGAAACATATCTTAGTATCTTCACACAACGCTTCAACCAGGAAGTTATATTCCAGTAAATGGAAGAGGTTCTCATACTGGGCAGCAACAAAAGACATTGATCCTTTCTCTGACCCAATCAGCTCTATTCTTGAATTCCTGCCTGAGCTATTTCAGCTGCAGCTACTATTTCTAGTTTTCATATAGGTGACTGGACTCCTAACTTGATATCACACAGATTGTGCAAAGCATTTTTAAAAGGTACTTGTTTATTAAGACTTCCCTTTAAAGAGCCTCTATCACTATGGAATTTGAATTTTGTTCTTTCATATCTAACGTTACCTCCGTTTGTGCCCTCATCAACATTTGACCTCAAATTTCTGTCGTGGAAAATAGTTTTAGTAGTGGCCATTACTTCTGCAAGGAGAGTCTCAGAATTCCAAGCCTTATCTATCAAACCTCCTTACTTGAGCTTCCATAAGGATAGAGTATCTCTTCAAACTAGCCCATCCTTTTTACCTAAAGTGTGTTCTCAAACTAATCTAAACCAATCTATTAAGCTGCCAGTGTTTTCCCCAATCATGGCAACAAGGCAGAATACAAGTTCCACCAATTAGATGTGCACAGACAACTCCGCTTCTGTTTACAAAGAACCAAAGATTTTAGGAAGACTGATCAATTGTTTATTTCCTTTTCAGAAGCAAAAAAAGGTATGCCTGTTTCTAAGGTCACACACTCAAACTGGTTTTCAAGTTGCATCACCTTTATCTACAGTACTAATAACAGAGAGCTACCATTCAAGGTTAAGGGACACACTACAAGGGCCATAGCAACATCATTTGCCTATCTAGCTAGACTATCAATGGACAGTATTTGTGCGGCTGCTACATGGGAAAGGCCCCATATCTTTATCACTCATTACAAAGTGGATTTGGACTCCAGGGACAGGGCCTCCTTTGGTTCCACTGTGCTGAAAAGTGTACTTCCATAAGCCACCCAGGAAATGTGGTGCTAGGGATGCTGTCCCAACCGTTAAGAATGAAGGCGAAATAGGACAACATAACATAAAGAAGTTATGTACTCACCATAACATTCCATGTTTGTTGTCCATCTCGCCCTTCATTCTTACGATCCCCCAGCCTTCCCCCAGCCCAAGGCTTCTGGAGGTTTTTTCCTCAGGCAAGGAGCTTTTCTGACTTTCTTTGTTATATCTGTATTCTACAAATATGACACATGTAAATGCATTACTATGGTTAGCAGCAAACAAGATCTGTGGAATTACACCACTCCATGATGGTATAGGTATTCAGCCACAAGCCAAGTGGAAGACTTCGAGCTTTAGTATTCGGCTGAGTCGGAGCCGAACCCAACCAGTAAGAATGAAGGGCGAGATGGATAACAAATATGGAACATTATGGTGAGTACATAACTTCTTTTTTCCCCTTTTCAACCTACTAGCCAAGGGCAGTCACCACAGGTTACCCCACCAAATAGACTTGCGAAAACAGAACAGAGTATCCCTACTACACCATCAAGTGAACAAATTGAAACTGACCTTATGGGTGATAGGGTTCTAATCCCCTTCAGACACCTATACTCAGAGGACATACTTAATGCCCTGCAGTTGGTCAGGAAACCCAACACCAGGAGAAATTACATCTCTAAATGGGAAAGATTCACTAGGTGGTGTCAGAGGAAAAGCCAGTACCCTATGACTATTCCTCTTCCTTTGGTCCATTCTTGTTTGTGTGAGCTCTTTCACGCAGGACTAACTTGCTCATCAGTTAAAGTCCATTTATCTGCCATCTCTACCTGTCTACCCATGTTACCACTGCTGGCTTATAGATTGGAGGTCAAGCTGTTCCTCAAAGGAATGCTTCATATCAGACCCCCCCCCCAGGAAGCCTATTCCTCCGCCTTGGGACTTGAATTTTGTCCTAGAAAAACTCATACTGCCACCTTTTGAACCAGCACATTCAGTAACCCTAAAACTTTGCACCCTTAAAACTGTCCTACTAGCGACCCTTACCTCTGCCAGAAGGGTATCTGAGATAGAAGCCCTTATGGCCATCCCTCCTTACCTCATTTTCCACAAGAACAGAGTTGCCCTCACGACTAATCATGCTTTCATGCCTAAGGTAGTTAATGAACTTTCATTAAACCAAACTATTAACCTGCGTGTTTTCTACCCTAATCCCCAAAATGCCTCTGAGAGGACCCTGCTTTCTCTAGATGTACACGGACAACTGAGGTATTATTTAGACAAAACCAACATTATTAGAAAATCTGATCAGCTTTTCATTGCCTTCCATCCTGTGGCTCCAGGGAAAGCAGTCATCAAACAAACCATTTCCTCATGGATCTCAAAATCCATTGGAATATGTTATTCCACCCATGGTAAAACCTTACAGGGCCATGTCAAATCACACTCTACCAGGGCAGCTGCTTCCTTAGCTGCTTTTTTCAAGGGGGTTGATTATGCCTCAATCCTAGTGGCTGCCACTTGGGCCTCAGTGCACACCTTCACCAAACATTACAAATTGGACCTAGCCTCCAGGGCTAGAGCTGGGTTTGCCAGGTCTATTCTTCAGGGTCTCATTGACCAATGATCCTAATCCTCCTCCCAGGATCATTCCTAAAAGCTTTGGTACTCCTTCCTACTGTTGTGAGGTACTTTTGCGGCCTCTCCAGTTGTTGCAGGTGTCTGGTGAGGTACATGCCAAATGGGGCATTGTACTCGATGATTGGCCTAATGAAGGAAGAGTAAAGGGAGACAATGACCTCTTTCTTCTTGAATGCAAAACCCTTAGTAATGAGATGTGCCACATAGAAGGACTTTCTGACCACAGTGGCAATGTGGTGGTCAAAAGAGAGGTTGCTGTCAACCTGTGTTCCCAGATCTCTTATAACGCCTTCTGTGTTCAGTGTACTACTATCGATGTGGTAATTCACTGGAACCGGGTTTTTCCCAAAGGGGATGACAACACATTTTTTGGCATTGAGCTTAAGGCCATGGTTCTGACACCAGTCGTTGGTCTCAGTGAGGCCTTTCTGTAGCATGTCAGCATCACCTGGGGAGTTAGTAATAGCTCCCAACTTGCAATCTTCTGCGAACTTTGTCAGCCAGAGTCCCTTCGTGTTGGCCTCGACTTCAGAGAAGTAGATACCAGGCAGGAGAGGACCCAGGACTGAACCCTGTGGGACTCCACTAATGACTGGTCGGCAATGGGTTCTATCTGTGAGCCTGTTTGCAAACCATCTACTGATATAGGGAATGATGCCTAGCTTAATGAGTTTTTCTATGATTCCTGAGTGTGGAATGTTATCAAAGGCCTTGGCCAGATCAAGGTAGACTGTATGAACCACCTTGCCGTCATCCACAGCTCTGGTGACTGACTCAAAGAAGTTGACCAGGTTGAGCAGACATGATCTACCCTTCACAAAACCAAACTGTGTGGGATCTAGAGTTTGGAGATTCCCTATATCCTTGTTTATTAGGTCCATGATGATGCGTTCCTTAGCTTTGCATATCAGACTTGTCAGGCTAATGGGGCAATCGTTCCCAAGGTCTGCAGTCTCACTCCTTTGTGGAGAGGAATGACTGTAGCAGTGTGCCATTTGGTAGGGGTAAAGCCTGAGGTGAGGCTGTGATTGAACAGGGCACACAGGTGAGGTGCCAGTTCAGTCTGTAGTTCATGTAGAACACAGCCAGGGATATTGTCAGGTCCCATAGAAGCTGTATTCTTGGCCTTGGACAGTGCTATTTTAACCTGTGCAGCAATAATACTGGGTGCCTAGCTAGCTTTAGAGGATTTGATGAGGGATCTCAACTTTTTGTTGAGGCTGATAAGGGAGCTTTTTCAGTCTTGGGACTTAACCGTATTCCGCATCAGTTTCCTCCTCCTGTTGCAAAGTTTGTTTATGGCAGGGGACCACCAGATTGGCTTCCTTTTTTTGGAGGAGAGTGTCTTGGTTCTATTGGGTATGGCGAGATCCATGCATTTGAGTACGTGTTCGTACAGTGCATTGGTGTATGATTTGGTAATTCTGTTTTCATAGCTAGCTTTAGAGGATTTGAAGAGGGATCTCAACTTTTTGTTGAGGCTGATAAGGGAGCTTTTTCAGTCTTGGGACTTCACCTTATTCCTCATCAGTTTCCTCCTCCTGTTGTAGAGTTTGTTTATGGCAGGGTACCACCAGATTGGCTTCCTTTTTTTTGGAGGAAAGCGTCTTGGTTCTATTGTGTATGGCGAGATCCATGCATTTGTGTACGTGTTCATATAGTGCATTGGTGTATGATTCGGCAGTCACGCAACTATTCTCCATTTGCATGGGTGCCGTGAAGTTAGCCACCTCAATTTTTAGGAGCCTAAAGTTAGCTTTGGAGAACTTTTTCATGATGGTTACCTTTGTTGGGGGGGGGGGGGGGGTGATGTGGATTTCCAAGGTGATTAGTTTGTGATCGGATCTAACCAGGGAGGAGTTGACTATTGGTGTAGAGCAACGGTCGTCCATGTTAGGAATGACCAGGTCAGAGATGTTGCTACTTCTAGTGGGGGAAAGAATGAGCTGGTCCAGAGCATTGGAATTAATGAATTCCAGGAAACACTGGACAAGTGTAGTGGTACATGAGTAGTTTTCCCAGTTAATGGAGGGGTAGTTGAAGTCGCCCAGTATGAGAGTGTTAGGTTGAACCCTAGTATTCTCCAGGGTGCTTGTGAACGTGGAGTGTGAGTGTTGGGACATGGTTCGGGACCTCTAGCAGTCTGCGACCTGAATCACTGTCTTTACCCAATGTTAGCTGCACCTGAAGTATTTTTAATGCATTATGTTGGGCTACCAGTCTGGAGGTGTGCGCATCCTTTTTGAATATGGAAACACCACCGCCTGTGGAACTTTGGTCCAAGTCCTGGAGCCGAAAGGTGTGGAATGAGTTATAGCCTGGTAGTGCAGGGGATGCTTTCTACTGCTTTGAACCAGGTCTTTGTTACAGCACAAATGTCTATGTTCTCCATTTTAAGGAGTGTTTCGTGCAAGTGCATTTTGAGATTTAGACTTCTGGCATTGAGCAGCGTGACTCTCAGATTGCATTTGCTTGTAGCTGTTATGGTGATAATTTGGTCTTTGGAACACCTCCTAAAAAGGCACTGTAGGGGTGGCAAGAGCCTTGGCCAGTATCCAGAAGCCCAGGAGTAACAGATGCAGGCTATCACTGGCAAAGCATCAAAGTCTGTCAGTCAAGTCATCCCAGTCAGATACTGGATTCCCTTAGAATGACACCAGAAACTTAGCCAGTTGTTGAACTCAATAATTTTCTGCTTGTACTGTGGTATCATTCTGGGTGATGTTAGGATGCTGCTCAGGGCTAGGGTCATGCCCGCCTGGGCTACATAATCCAAGTGCTCCTCCGTGTCTCTTTTCATATAGTCCAAGGAGGTACGTCTCAGGTCATTCACACCCACATGTAGAATGACAGAGTCATATTTGTACCTGTTGTTGAGGGACCTGAGTGCATGCATTATGTGGTCAGTCCTGGCACCTGACAGGCAGATGATTGTTAGTTTCTCCTTATTCAACCTAGTGAGTGGGGTATCAGAGTGCCTCACTATCGAGTCACATATGACTAGTGTGTTGGGTATGCTGTTTTGCTTTAGGGGCTTTGGTTGAATGGCACACTGTTCAGGAGAGTTGTGTGTCTCGTGATTAGTGTTGTGTTGTGGTGGTCGAGTGTGTTTCTGCCTTGGAGGTCTCTGCTGTTTGGGTAAAATTTTATTGAGAGCCTCCACGAAGGTGGGTGTGTGGTTTGTGTTTTTATGTGAAGGCAGTGCTGGTGTGTGTTCTGGAGGGCTATGTGTTCCATGTGGTGTGGTGCAAGTGTTGACCTTCTCCTCTTGACCAGCTGTTCTGGTCTTGGTTGGAGTGTGCGTGGCTTCCAATTTGGACATATAAGTGCATCTCTTGCAAGTCTGAGTATTGAGAGGTAAGAGGAGAGGGTTGTCGGTGTACATGAGGCAGTTGCTACATTTCCTCAGGATGCCCAAGTTCACAAACTTAATAGGATAAAGCACAGGGAACTGACCTTTAGACATCCCTGGAGGGGTGGGCATTAATAATAAGTACTGGAGCTGTTTCCTTGTAGAACGTTTAGTGCTGGTCGCACTTTTGTGTGCTACAGTAATTGCTAAAAGAAGTCTGGTAAAGTGCTAGACTAATAAGCTAATATAAGTGCAGGAGAGGAGAGAACCAGCAGATCCAAGGGAAAAATTGAAGTGCAGACTTTGGCACCACTCAGAAGCTTACAAACAGTCCTGGATACAGCAAATCTGTGTCTGGACTAGACTAGTTACAGGAAAGGTGGGAACAATGCAAATGTGGGCTTTTAAACCAGAAGGTTGAAAGAGATGGAAAAACTGCTCAAACTGCCAATAAACTACAATTTCTGGGCCAGAAACCACTCCTCTTGTGGTAAATAGGCTACATAGTGCTTACCACTCTCACTGATAAGCTAGAAGGCTTCCCTCAAACACAGAATGGCTTGGGGGGCTCAGACTTTTACAAACAGTCCTGAATACAGGATTTGGAAACTTATGTGGCCTGTGACCTCACATTCGACCAACTTATGTCCACTTTTATAAGAAAGTCCTTCTGTATTGTTTAACTTATAAAGAAAAGGATTTTGTCTAGCTCTAGAGATGTAATTTTCCCACTTTACTTTGCCCTCATTACTCTAGACATTGAGTATAAATGTCTTCTTTGGCAGGTGTCTGTCCAGATACTTCCAACAACTGGAACACCCACAGAGCTATCTTACTGAAAGGATACAAAGCCTAAATAATATGTTGTACATGTACTGACTTGAAGCCCTGTCACTGTACTCAGCGCCTTATAGATTTCTAAGATGTTACCTATGTCTGGCACTAAAGGCATTGTCTAACCCAGTACTGATGGACCTACTACACATCAGCAAGTCAGATTGCACCAGAAATGCTCAGTCTAGGGATCTAAATCTCTTCTGCAACATTGATAGAACAGTTTGGAGGGGCAGGTATATCTCGGAGACGATACCACTTCTTTGGAACAGGCTCCCCATTCACGTAAAACATAGCTCCTCCCTGTCCATATTCAAGTGCATCATTAAACTATGGATGGGCAGTAGAAAGTTTACCTCAGGACTGCCTCCTGTACTACTAATGGTTAGAGCCAACTTCTGCATGCTTTATCCCATGCAGAGATCCCCTCAAATTATTTTTGGTGTGATCCCAGTTATTCTCACTAGGGTTAATGTCTAATTTTTGACTATAAGATGGGCAAGGCCAGTCTACACCCTAATGGGAAAAGGTAATTCAAGCACCACAAGAGATGTTGACTGGGCATAAAATGGCCCTCAAGGGCAGCTAGTCTAGTAATTACCTATGAATCTTTGAGAGATGTCTTACAACTTTTATTTTTTCATATATTTATTTATTGTTTTTATTTATTACAGTTTGATGCCTGGGGAAGTCCACTTGGCCAGTAAGAACATGTTTTCAGTGGAGGTCGGGGAGAAAAGCTCCATAGGTGATAGAATACAGTATAGGAGTTCTTTGAGAATTACATAGACAATATAATCATGAGTATCAAGCACTGTATATACAATATTGATAAAATAATGCAAAGTAGTAAACTATGAAGTGCAAAGTATGAAATTAATTATTCTTGAGTGGCAGTGGAGCAAAACAAAATACATGTTCAAGCTGTAGCACTTTAACATTTGGAGAATAAGAAGTTTTTTTTTTTTTTTTTTTTTTTAACTTACAGAAATAGTTGAAAGTAGAGGAAGTTATAACAGAAGATAAGTATGTCTCGTAGAAATTTTGGAGAGGAGGTAGAGATTTAGTTGAGTGTAAGGTTGCTAGGTGGAGAGAAGATGGGGCTTCTGAAATAAATGGTAGTATGGGGCTCAAGTAGGAAATTAACAGGAACATATCCAATTTGATGACAGGTAGAAGTGTAGTAGGGATTTGAAACTGGTGTTCTTAGGGGTTGTGATGCCCGTGCACTGGCCCAGCAATCAAGGGGCCTCAATCCTAACCACTAACACCAGTGAGGGGCGTCCACATTGGTAAGGACAAGAAATACACACACACACAGTAAAATACAACTTCCCTTAAGAGCCCACAGAGATTACAGTCAGTCTGGGGCTGCTTTCTCCCTTTCTCTCCAGATCCCCAATAAGACTCCCCACTGGCACAGCTCTAGGGTCCAGATCTCAGCCTAGTGGTCAAGCTAAAACATCCAGCACCCTCTCTGTCCAACCAGTGCTTTGTGTCCCTGCCCAACTAGCTGACAGACACACGCTCACACACACACACTTTGAGATGAGAGTTGTATGCAAACAGACACTCCTGGGGAAGGCTGGCACAGGTTATCTAGCTATATGCCCCTTCTGCCCAGACGTATGGTAGTACCACTTGCCACCAACCACTAATATCAGCTACTAATAATGTCCTTTTCAAAGGGTGTCCAATTGTTACTGTGCAATATTATTATCCAAATGGTAAGTGTGAATGAACTGATAAATACCACCGTTGCAGGTCGCTGCACCTCTAAAAAGCTCCTAGTAATCCAGAGGTTATATTCAGGACTCCTCCTAATCCAAAAAATGTCTGTAAAGAACGCCACGCCAATAAACGAAAATACCAAACAGACTTATTTGAAGTGGCTTGAACAGTATCACTATATACATGCAATGTATTCTAGAGCTTAAATTATCTCTACATAAAACAGCCACAGTTGAAAAGTTTAAAAATATTTAATAATAAATAATAAGAACACAAGACAATACTTCTTACTACATAGTGCTAGTCTAGCAGAGGGTGGCCTAATGGTTAAGGTGTTTGCCTTGCAAGCACAAGGTGCAGGGTTTGAGTCTCACAAGGGTTAATTGGCTAGGCTTAAAATGGCAAACAAGAGCAGTTAGCCTAGTACTAATCTATGAACCTATTCAGAGATCACAGAGAAATGCTTAAAATAATACAGTAGAAAAATTCTGATATCAGTACAGAAAACAGCTAGACTAGACTTCCTGTTTCCTATCTATATCTTAAGAGCGAACACAGTTGTAAAATAAACTTGCATACAGAGCAAGGCAGTGCTGGATGTTGTCAGTTCTGAAAGCAAATGCAAAATGCTCTGATTCTCTCTCTCTGTCCTTAAATTGATAACACACTCTCTCCTTTGATAATCACATTGTCACAGTAGTCAGGAAATCTTTCTACGTGGCTCACCTCATCACAAATGGTTTGTCATCCAGGAAAAAAGGTCATTGTTCCCCTCTATTCATTAGACCCATTGTAGAGTACAATGCCCCTTTTGGTATGTACCTCACAAGACATCTACAACAACTGGAAAGGCCGCAGAAATACCTCACAAAGAGGATTACTGGCCTCAAACAGATGCCCTACGCATACTGTCTCAAAAAACTCCAGCTTTACTCCGTTGCATATCGCCTACTCAGAGGCGATCTCTGCCTAACATACAAAGCTATGTCAAACCCAGAGCTGTTGGACATGCTCCACTTAAAGAAATCCCAATCCCTCCGAGCTACATGCTCAAGGGGCCTAAACCTTGTCACCACAGTAAACAGAACATGATAGATTCCTGTCCTAGAGGCTTTCCATACTCTGGAACAAACTACCTTTCTGTATCAAAGCAAGCTCCTCATTAGCACTCTTCAAGAAAATTCTTGATGATTGGATGGGAAATAGGAAATTCACCCCAGAGATCACTTCTATGGCTCTGCTCGACAGGGGCACATGAAAATAATTTTCTTGGGTGGCGAAAGCCAAGGGTACCTTTTTGGCTAGGCTTGTGTAGTCCCTAGGGCCAATAGCCTAGTACCTACCTATGAACACAGAACCACTGACTCATTTCAGATTACATTGTTATTCTCCGTTTCCCAGGCTAACAGAAGCTCAGAGTTTAACAGCTCTCTTGATCTTGCATCTGGTCAGGAATCCAGAGCAATAAAAAACATTATACATTTAAATTCTAGCCATTAACTCTGGTATCAAAACAATAGGAAGAATTCCTTGCTTCAGACATCTCGGCTCTGAGTTTTGAGATCAAAGAATTGTACAATGCTTGACTTATCAGCTTTCCCCCAGCAGAGTGCAATGTGGTTACATTTTTGAAGTTCAACATTTAACACAATTTTCTTACATTTAAGAGAACAAGCACATGGCTTACATTAGTATTTACAAATGACAGAATTATCTAAAAAATTCTATCTAGCTAGGCTGGCAGCTTTTACCTACCCCCCAGAGAACTCAAGCTAGTTTTTCAACTGACCCTTGAAAAACATTGCTTGCAAGAGTTAGGTCTATCTGTGTATACCTTACCCCATTCCCTGTCTCAAGGGCCCATCTACGTTGGCATTGCTAATGCCACTGCGGTGCTGCACTGATGCATCATATGCTTGCAACCCTAGGCTGCATCTTAGCAACTTGGCATTTTGCTGGCTGGCTCTGTGTAGCCATTTTAGGAGATTGTGGTCTGTAACTACAGTGAATCTTCTTCCATACAGATAAGGCTGAAGTTTCTGCAGTGCCCACACTATGGCTAGACATTCCTTTTCTATAGCTGCATAGTATTCCTCCCTGGGTTGGAGCCTACAACTGAAATAAACCACTGGGTGTTTTTCTCCCTCTGAAGAAATCTGGCTAAGTACAGTCCCCACCCCATGGTTCAAAGCATCCATCTGCACAACAAATTCTTTACTGTACTCTGGACTGGCTAACACAGGGGGTCCACGCAAAGCATCATTAAGCTTCTGGAATGCCTGCTCACATGCTCGGGTCCACACTACCTTATCTGGCCTGTTTTTCCTTGTCAGGTCTGTGAAGGGGAGCAGCTGTGGTACTATGACTGGGGATGAACTTTCTGTAGTACCCAGCTGTCCCTAAGAATGCCCTCACCTACTTTTTGGCAACAGGTGCAGGCCATACCTGAATGGATTCCACTTTGGCAGGTTCTGGCCTGATCCTACCACTCTCCGCTGTATGTCCCAGGTAGGAGACATCTTCCATACCCGCCTGACATTTGCTTGGCTTAATGGTCAACTCGGCCCTCTGTAGTCTACCCAGCACCTCCCTGACATGTTGAAGGTGCCCTTGCCAGGAATGGCTGTAGATGGCGATATCATCTAGATAAGCAAGGAGAATCCCTCCTGCTTCTGCTAGGATGTGATCTACCAGCCTCTGGAAAGTTGCTGGGGCCTGTTTCATCCCAAGGGGCATCTTTGTGAACTCATGCAATCCAAAAGGAGTCACAAAGGCTGACCTCTCTGTAGCACTGAGAGTCCAGGGCACCTGCCAGTAACCCTTGGTAAGATCAATGATGGTAAGATATTTAGCCCCACCCAGCTGCTCTAGGGCCTCATCCGACGTAGGCATGCGGTAAGCATGACTATTTAGTTTTCTGTAGTCCACACAGAACATGGTGCTGCAATCCTTCTTTGGCACCAGCACCACTGGGAAGGCCTAGGGACTGTTGGACTCTTGAATTGCCCCTAGTTCCAACATTTCCTGTATCTCCTCCCTCAGCGTCTGTTTGACCTTCTCAGGCGCATGGCCTTTGGGATCCTGTACCTATCTGGTGCTGCATCAGGTGGGTGTGAACATGTCCCCAAATTCCTTTAACACTGCTTGGGTTTCTCGAACCTAAGTAGGAGATAGCTGCTGGGGCATTGCTACCCCTTCCACTGTGGTGTCAGTCCGAGCCTCACTGAGGAGATCAGTCACCAGATCTCCCTCAGACTCCTCCTGCAGTTCACTGCAGATACTTAGCAGAAGAGCCTCCCTATCATGGTAAGGTTTCATCATGTTAACATGGTACAGTTTGTGCCCTTGCCTCCTGCCTAGCAGTTCCACCATGTCATTAACATCACTTACCTTTCTTATCACCTTGTAGAGTTACTCCCAAGCTGCTTGCAGCTTGTTATGTCTGACAGGGATGAGAACCATTACCTGCTGCCCTACAGCATACTCTCTAGCTTGAGCATTTCGGTCATACCATACCTTTTTCTTTTGTTGGACTTCTGACAGGTTCTCCTGGGCCAAGCCCATGAGTTCCTTGAACATTGTCCTGAGGTTTAGGACATATGACACAACAGACTCCTTGTGAGATTCACACTCACTTTCTCACTCATCTTGAATTAAAGCTAGAGGTCCCCTCACCTTATGCCCATACAACAACTCAAAAGATAAAAAAAACTGTGGATTCTTCAATAACCTCTCTGTAAGCAAACAACAAATGGGACAAATGTTTGTCCCGCTCCCTCTTAAACTGGTCTGCAAATGCCCGTAGCATGGACTTGATTGTAGAGTTTAACCTCTCAACCAGACCATTAGTCTGGGGGTGGTAGGTGGTGGTCTTCAGGTGCTTCACCCCACAGTACTTCCACAGACATGCCAGCAGTTCTGACATGAAATTGGCACCTCTGTCAGTCAGTATTTCTTTTGGGAAATCTACCCTGCTGAAAATCTCTAACAAAGCACTTGCCACCTTTTCTGCCTCAGTAGAGGACAAAGCCATTGCCTAAGGGTGTCTTGTAGCATAGTCTACTACTGCTAGGATAGACTTTTTCCCTGTATAGCTTGGGGTACTCAGAGGCCCCACAATATTCATAGCTACTCTCTGAAATGGCTCCTCAATCACAGGCAAAGGCATCAAAGGAGCTGTCACCTTCCCTCCTGCCTTGTTTACCTTTTGGCAATGCTCACAGGTCCTGCAGTACCCGGTTACATCTCTGGAAATTCCAGGCCAATAGAAGTTCTGCATAATACGTCTCTTTGTACGTTTTATGCCCATATGACCTGCAAAGGGAATACCATGGGCTATGGCTAGACGCATCAGATGGTAGGCTGTAGGCACTACCAACTGCTGTACCCTCTCACCTTCTAGCCCTCCCTCTGGGGTCCACTCTCTATACAGTAATCCTTTGTCCCAGTATACAGATTCCCCCTTCTCTTGAGAATCAGGTGCCTCACTAGCTACCTGCCTCAGGCCGTGCAGTGTAGGGTCTGAGAGCTGAGCCTGTCTCAACTCTCTCTCTCTGTAACCCTTCCCAGCTCCCCTTCCCACAGGAAGTCTGGCATCCTCTGACAACGGTGCCTCACTGTCAGCCTGGGACTACTACTCACCTCTACCTTTGCAGTTACTCTGTCCAAGGGAACATCAGTACCCACAAGCTGCTGTGGGGCTCACTGCTACAGTGTACCTTCCTCCCTGAAGTAACCACCTCACCAATCCTGGCTGCAAATATGCGGTCTGTCTGGGTCTCCCCCAGGCTACCAGAGCCACATGCTTGTCTCGAAGCCTGATTGCATGTAACTGCATTAACACACAGTACTGCCTCATCAAAATCCTTACCTATCAGGACATCTGCAGGATGGTAGTTCAGTGCCCCTGTTGTCTCAAGACAACCTACTATTGGCATTTTGTCTTTCACATTTACTGGCTCTCTCACCTTTTGTTCCCCACCTTGCCTCCATGGACATCTGTATGCCACATGGCCCCACTGGTTGCATTCAAAACATTTAACCCTATGTGCTGGACTTGTACCTGGACTAGTGGCTTCCCCTACTACTGGCAGATTCTGCTGAGGCAGTCTGGGCTGCCCATCATGGGTTCCTTTAGACCCATGAGCAGTACTGGGGGTCCCTTTCCTGTGCAGGGATGCCCTGCTTGCTAGGTATAAATCTCCCTTCTTCCCCAACTCCTCTGAAGTAGCACATTGTCCATCAGCTAACCAGGTCCTCATGTCGTCAGGCAAAGTACTAAGGGCTTGTTCCCTCACCAAAAGGTCTACCAGCCCTTCAGAAGTGGTGACCTGACATCCACTCACTCACCTATGCAAATAAGTGCTCAGTTCAGCAAACATATTCGCACACACTTTCGTCTTCCTTGCGTCTTTGCTCACAAAACTTTTTCCAATAAGTTTCAGGTGTTGGCTTAAAAAATTTCTAACAAGCAATTCTTAACAGCAGTGTAGTTAAAACCGTCAATGTCCGACATTTTGGACAAAATAGTTACAGCTTTAGCATGGAGTAAGGGGGTCAGGAACCGTACCTAGAGCCTTTGGTCATCATCATACTGTTTACATACCCTCTCAAACATATGAATGAAACTATCAAAATTATCCCCTTCTGTAAACTGCGGAAGACATTTACTGACCTTTTGTGCTTCTGGGGTCCGGTTACTCCCTTCCCCATTACCTCCCTGACTCTGTCAAAGAGTCAGCATCTCCTTTTCATGCTGCCTCTGCCGCTCCTTTTCCACAGCTTCCATTTCCAAACGCCTGGCCTCCAACTCAAGTCTTTTTAGCTCCAGATGGATTTTTAAGTCCTCTGCACAAAGGTTGAGCTGTCCATTCCCTGAGTGTTGTACATCTCCACGGCCAGTCTGATCTTCCTCCTGGTTGCTGTTTTCTGATGTAGCTGTGACCAAAGCTGCAATCATGTCTGCCTTAGTCGGGTTTCCCTGCACCAGTCCTGTAGCCTGGCACATCTCAGCCAACTGGCTCCTTGTCAGCTTTCCATACTCCTCTGCTCTTCCTGACTAATCTCACAAAAGAAATAAAACAATTGTGATCTTAACTCTGAATAGTCACTGCATGCCTGATTTAGAGTACAAAAACACCTTCAGTGATCACTGTACACAAGCTACAGGAATTCACTATCCATACCACTACAAGCCAGTTAGTATGTGCCAACCAATTAATATGTGGTGTGGATATCCCACCACTGCTAAACAATTAATATACAACGCCCGTGCACTGGCCCAGCAATCAAGGAGCTTCAATCTTGACCACTAACACCATTGATGGGAGTCCACATTGGTAAGGATAACAAATGCACACACAGTAAAGTACAATTTCCCTTAAGAACACACAGAAATCACAGTCAGTCTCGGGCTGGCTTCTCCCCCTTCTCTCCAGATCCCCAATAAGACTCCCCACTAGCACCGCTATAGGGTCCAGCTCTCAGCCTAGTAGTCAAGCTAAAACCTCCAGCACCCTCTCTGTCCAACCAGTGCTTCGTGTCCGTACCCAAGTAGCTGACACACACGCACACACTTTGAGGTATGAGTTATATACAAACACACAGACACTCCTGGGGGAAGGCTGGCACAGGTTCTCCAGCTGTCCCCCTTCTGCCCAGAATATACAGCAGTGCTACTTGCCACTAACCACTAATATCAGCTACTAATAAGGCCCTTATCAAAGGATGTCCAATTATTACTGTGCAATATAGTTATCCAAATGTTAAGTGTGACTGATGAACAGCAAGGTTTATTTGTAGTGGCTTGGACAGTTTCACTGTATACATGCAATGTACTCTAGAGCTTAAATTATCTCTACATAAAACAGCCACAGTTGAAAGGTTTAAAAATATTTAATAATAAATAATAAGAACACAAGGCAATTCTTCTTGCTACACAGTGCTAGTCAAGCGTCCAGAGATCACAGAGAACTGCGTAAAATAATACAGTAGAAAAGTTCTGACATCAATACAGAAAACAGACTTCCTATTTCCTGTGTATATCTAAGAGCAAACACAGTTGTAAAATAAACTTGCATATAGAGCAAGGCAGTGCTGGAGGTTGTTGTCAGTTCTGAAAGCAAAGGCAAAATGCTCTGATGCTCTCTCTCTCTGTCCTTAAATTGATAACACAGTACCACTGACTCATTTTAGATTACATCATTATTCTCGGTTTCCCATGCTAATAGAAACTCGGAGTTACCAGCCCTTTTGATCTTGTAGGTGGTAAGGAAGCCAGAGCAATAAAAGAAATTATACATGTAAATTCTATCCATTAACTCTGGTCTCAAAACAATCGGAAGAATTCCTTCATTCAGACATCTTGGCTGTGAGTTTTGAGATCAAACAATTATACAGTGTTTGACTTGTCAGCTTTCCTCCAGCAGAGTGCAGTGTGGTTACATTTTTGAAGTTCAGCATTTACCATAATTGTCTTACATTTAAAAGAAGAAGCATGTGGCTTACATTAATATTTACAAATGACGGAATAATCTACAAAATCCTACCTAGCTAGGCTGGCAGCCTTCACAGGGGTATTACGAAGTGGAGGGGGGGGGGGATTTCCATAGTTTGGTTATGGAGTAAGACAGCAAAAATCGTCCAGGGGGCCGGGAAGGTTTGTGAATATGTAAGAGATTTTGATTTTCTGATCGGAGTGCGCAGTTGGGTATGTAGGTGGTTAAGGAGGAGCAGAGAGCGGGGCAGCTGGATAGCTTGAACACAAGTTTGTGGGCAGTGGTGAGCTGTAGAAAGTTCAGGTAATTAGGAAGTTCAAACCACTCTAGAGAATGGAGGGAGTAGCAATAATGGAATGAGTTTTTGGATTTGCTGGTGAATTTTGCAGATTTTATTGTAGCAGGAATCCAGTTTGGATTGTAAGCCAAGTTGGAGGTTGGTGAGTACGGGGGCACTGTAAATTAAAGAGGGGAGAAGGTAGGTAAAGTCTAAGGTCTTCCTGGTGGAGGGAGTCAGGTAGAGATTGTGTTGGTATAGGAGTCCTAGGTTTTGGTGGGTTTTTTTGATGGCTGTTAAAATATGGATGTCAAATTTCAGATGTTCATCGATAATGATACCTAGGAGTTTGGTGTGAGGCACAGTCTCAATGGAGGAGTTATTTTGGCTAATTATCAACAAGGAGGTGTTATTAATTACTGAAATTCTGGAGGGAGTAAAGATCATTAGTTTTGTTTTATTTGCTTTCAGGACAAGATGATTGTTATGCATCCAATTTTCAGTTTTAGTGAAAGTAGACTGGGTCTTTAGTTGCAAGTCGAAGGGGGAGTCAGCAGTGCAGATGATGGTAGAGTCATATGCATACTGGATTAAGGAGGACTCAGGGATGGAGTGGTGAAAGTTATTAATAAATATGTTGAAAAGTAGGGAGTGAGGACGGAGGCTTGCGGAATGCTGGTGGTAATTTGCAGGAAGGGGATGTAGATTTCCATTTTACAGCCTGCAGCCTTTCAGGGAGTAAGCTAGAGAACCAGGATGTTGTAGAAAGGGATAGGTTGAGATGGGAGAGTTGGGACAGGAGAATAGGGTAAAAAATGGTGTCAAAGACTTTGGATAGATCAATGAAAAGGGTGGACACGAGTTTGCCAGAGTCACAAGCAAGACTGATGCATTTTAGGAAGGAGAGAAGGGCAGTGATGGTGATGTGGCCTGGACGGAAACCGTGTTTGGTGGGGTCAAGGAGTTGTATCATACAACACTTGCCTTGGCAGTACCTTTTGAAAAGTTCTGTTTAATGGAAATTAGCAGTGACATTATATTTCTGTGCTGTTATTTGGCAGAGCCTGAAAATAATTTAAGAACTCATCAGTAGTTATTGTAGCAGTGATGATAAACTCTGTACTGGCAGCTGGTTTCATGTTCATTTGAGTCACCTTCACACCTTTCAACTGTCCAGATTTTTGCTGAATTTCCAAATTTTGACTTCGTAGTTTAGGTGTGCTCCTCATAAAAGTTGTTGTTTTCTGAGAAATCGCTGAGGATTGAAATCACTAAATAGTGACATACATTTGAATGTCTGGCTTCATATCTTTCACAAAATGTATTCTAATACAAATCCTTTTATTCTAGCACCTTTCTAAGTTTAAAAGAGCAATATTTCAATCTGTCCCTATTTTTGGGCCTTTGCCCCCCCCCCCCCCCCCCCATTACTTAAGGTTTTGTCCAGAGGTATTGTCACCTTGTGTCATGCTTACTCATATTCTAAAGGCCTTTAAGCACAAATCCCAATTAAACTATTTTTCTTCAGTTTACAGGAAGTACAGAAAAGTGTTTCATCTGTTCCAGCGGAAAACAAAAAGTATGCTTTGACTGAGGAAGAAACCAAGAGTAATGTTTCAGAGCAAGAAAGTGAGTAGACTGTGTACAGTATATGATTATGACATGTTTAAAAATTCACTACTTCATGATGTAAAGACCAAAACTGTTTTCTGTTTTGATAGACTATAAACTCATTCTGGGAAGTTCTATAATAGTATTTTATGAAAATTATGCTGAATGCCTAATATTTCTTTCTCCTGAGTTGTCTGGTCTACTTTATAATACATGTTGTCTGCAGCCTTCACAGTTCCTTTACTTCTACATGTCATTTTAGTGTCTCATTGGTGGAATCATGGTGTGGTAACTCATTATCTTTCTTGCAGGTTGTTGACCTGCCGTAGACGGCTGGGATTGTGAGAAGGGGGCACCTAGTGTTGAGGGGTGCCAGATTTGGGAATGAGCCAGCCATGGCTTTGACCTCCCTTTAATAAACCTTATTTAAAACAGAACAGTTCCTGGAGACTTGCAGTCAAGAACTAGAAATTGAGCACACCAAATATATCCACCAGCAACTTCTTTACTGAGCTCTCTCATCTGCCTGTAACAACAGACTTCTTCAGAATAAATTAAAAAGCAAATATTACATTTAAATAAAGAGCAAGTAGCACACATAACAAGTAAATGCCAATAAAAAGAACACATTGAAATACCTATTTGATGCTTAATGACCAAACCATAAAATGACTTTCCCCAAAGTCTCTCTTTTTTTTTTTTTCCCTCTCTTTCTAAAAGGCATAGGAGTGTAGTTTTAAATACCTTCCTATGCTAACATAATCATTTAACCCTGGTAATATATAAGCATTAAGTTGTATTTGCTAGCATAGTTCCCTAAATTCTAACAGATCATCCCATGGCCCTCCTTGCAAATCTTTTTTTCTGCCCTTCCAGGTCAACAAATTTGAAACTGCATAGAATGCCTTTCTAGGTGTTTATATAAAGTGTTTTTAGTGTTCTTGTTCCTGATGTCCCTAATGTGTTTGTATATTCTCTCTCCCAATCTTCGTTTAGTCTTTCCTTTATAAAAAACATTCCATTGGCAGCATAGGGTGGCATAAACTACTCCAACTGAGTTACAGTTGTGATTACTTTTAAATCTTATGATGGTCTTGTTAATTCTTATTTTATTTGTGTCCATAATGTAAATACATTGCGAGCAAAAGCCACATCTCTTAGTGTTCCTTTTTCTGTCATGATTGTTCCTGTTCCCTTCTAACATATTTTTAATTGTGGAACCCCTCCTAAAAACAAAATGTGGTTCAAACCCTAATCTGTCCCTTAACCCTTCTTGTCCTCCAAAAATTTTCCAGTTTTTGTTTCACAATACTGCAAATTTCTAGGTGGTCAGAACTAAATTTAGTGATAAAAGAACAAGCATAGTCTCGTTTGGTCTGTTATCTAGGGATGTCTAAGATGTCATGACAATGACTTTGCCTATTGCTTAAAAGAGGTAAAATAACTCATTTATTCCTCTTAACCCAAATTTCTTCCTGCACTCTTTTTATCAAATTTTGAGGGTATTCTCTAGATAAAACATGTTTGTCAGGATCCTACTCTGTTCTAAAAAAACATTATCTTTTGTAACCATACGAGCTAGCCTGACAAATTTTCCTTTGACAAGTCCTTTTTTGACATGGTCCGGATGGTAACTACTGTAGTACAAAAGACTGTTGTAATAAGTAGGTTTCCTATAAATGTTGCTTGTAAAGCAACATTGTTCTTCATCTTTAGTAATTTCTGTATCCAAATAGTTAATGGTATCTCTACTGTAGTTTTAGGTAAATTTTAAGGTTGTGGTGTTATTAATGTACTCTAGAAAATTGTCAATATCTGTACTGTCCCCATTCCAGACAAAAAATAAATTGTGTAGTTAACGTGAATATAAACTCCATTTTTACAGTATATTGTAATGTAAAAAGAAATTTCTTCTCCTACATAAGCATGATTATGTTTGCAAAAATGGAGGCACATATGGCCCCCAGAGCAACTCCTGTCTTCTGTAAAAAGTATTGTCCTTCAAAGAAGACAAAGTTGTTTCTCAAAACAATATCCATAAAAGTCATCAAGACATCTACTTCTTAATTCCTAAATTCACAGTAATCAAACAAAAATTTCTGAAAAAATTAAATTCCAGTGGAATGGGAGATTACATTGAATAAATTTACCACATCCACTGTATTTACCACATCCACTGTAAGAAAGGAAACATTACTGTTAAATTCTATGTTATTCACTAAAAAGTGCCAGGAATCAATACATTTGTGGTCCTCGTTCTTAAGTACTTTTAGTTTAAAATCTATATATTTCCCCAAAGTATTATTTTAGACCCAGAGGTATTAACTATAGGCCTCCTAGGAGGATCATGTTTATCCTTATGCATCTTCAGAATCCCGAAGATGCTAGGTATCTTGGGATATTTAGTATAAAAACAACTCTGCCACCTCATGCTCAAGCTGCCACTGGTCTTCCATGTCCTTAATTAGGAAATCAGTTTTTCTGTAAGAGATGTTAACCATATTAAGTGAAGCTTCTTCATATAGGGAGCCATCAAGCAAAAACACGTTCATCCTATTCAAAACTCTGCCACCTCATGCTCAAGCTGCCCCTGGTCTTCCATGTCCTTAATTAGGAAATCATTTTTTTCTATAAGAGATGTTAACCATATTAAGTGAAGCTTCTTCATGTAGGGAGCCATCAAGCAAAAACACGTTCATCCTATTCAACTTAATGCTTATATATTAACAGGGTTAAATGATTATGTTAGCATAGGAAGCTATTTAAAACTATGCTTCTATGCCTTTTAGATAGAGAGAAAAAAAGAGGCTTTGGGGGAAGTCCTTTTATAGTTTGCACATTAAGTATCAAATAGGTATTTTAACGTTTTCTTTTTATTGGTTTTTACTTGCCATGTGTGCTTCTTCCTCTTTATTTAAATGTATTATTTGCTTTTTTAATTTGTTCTGAAGAAGTCTGATGTTACAGACAGACGAAAGCACTCAATAAAGATTTTTCTGGTGGATATATTTGGTGTGCTCAATTCTTAGTTCGTGACCACGAGTTTCCATGAACTGTTATGTTTTAATTGTTGGTTTTCTTTGGTTCTTGGTTTTAGAAACCTTATTTAAAACTAAACTAAGTGTTACAACTCTTTGGTGGAACTTGTTAGCAGTTAATCTGTAGACCAGTAATTTAACATACCAAGTGACTGACAAAGTGAAAACTGTTGACATCACTTCTGTATTCATGAACAAGGACATTTAATTAAAAAAAAAATGCACAAAGAATATATAGGCATTTTGGTCCTTTCGATAAAAGCTACGAACTTTCATGAAAACTGAATTCCAACTGGCAAAAAAGTTTAAGCAAGCAGTCATAAAATTACATGATGAAAAACAACTTGTCACAGGGCTATAATCTATATATTTACAAGCAAAACAAATTAGTGTTTCAACTTTTTATTTTTCAAATGACATTTAAAATTCAGGACTTCATTAAGACCTAGACTGAAGTTAATAGTCTGTACAGTCCATTAGATTTTCCATGTGCTGCTAGCTTGACTCTTTCTAAAATGTAAAATGCATTTTTTTGTAGTTTTAGTATTTCATAGTACATGATGTTTGAATCTTGCAGTAGGTGGTGCAAAAAAAAAAACGTTTTTTTTTTGTCAAGAATGTTGCATTTTATGAGATTGAAGGGTAGGTTTAAGTGTTTGAATTGAGGTGTTAATGGGTTAAGTACAATGCTCTCATGTTCTCAGTTATCTGCATTGGAGAGCCTGTGGCTGACAATTTTGGCATCTAAAAAAGATGCTAAGAAAGGAGTGGGTCTATAACAAAACCTTGAGAGACTTCACTCATGGCAGGAAACAGTCAAAGGAGTCTTCTTTTTTTTTTTAAAAAACAAATTTATTGTTTTAACATATAAGAGAAATATCATAACAATTTTATACAAATAATTAAAAATAGGTATTATTATAATATTCAACAAAACAACTAAAGTATTTACAAAGACATCCACTACAATCAGATCAATTAATTAAACTAAAATACTGTGCTATTGAAATTAGAATTTTTTTAACAAATTTTGTAAATTATCCCATACAATAAAATGTGATGTTTTTCTAGTTGTTCTCATTCTAATTGTGCTTATTTCCATATGACACATTATATTCATAACATTTTTAAATTCATTGAGCGAAGGAGGTGTATCTGAAATCCAATTTCTAGTTATTATTTTCCTAGCCACTGCTAGGATAGACCATAACAAGGGAAGCTTAATCTTTTTAACACATTGAGGTACAGGTGTGTTGAATAATATAAGAGACTTAGAAATAATGAAATTATCTATAAAAAGAGCCTGCAAAAATTCATTAATTGACTTCCAGTATTCTTTCAACTTCATACAGTCATAAAACATATGAGCCCAGTCAACATTAATTTCTACATTACATCTCTTACATAGATTATCTTTATTATTAATTTTATTCATCATCAAAGGTGTATAAAAAGATCTATGTAAAAATTTCCATGTATAAAGTATCCAGACAATGGAAGATGTAGTTCTATAAGCAGATTCCAATATATATATTGTTTATCTTGGTGAGTTGGTGGGTCCCCATTAATAGAGGTGAAATAATTCCAGTATGAATCTACATTGTAAAAAGTTTCTTGTCTGATAATTTTATGTATATATGAAAGTTTACCTTTATCAGAAACTTTATGCTGTAAATTTATTATCAAGTAATCAATCAGTTTTGGAATAGATTCTTTAACTGTTATAGACATTAGATCTATTCTATCAATGAGATGTTGTCTAAAGATCTGAACCTCTAACCAGCAAGTTTCTCTTAGATCAAATTCTTGTTTTAAGAAATCTATATTTTTAACTTTATTATCAGATATCAGCTGATACCAGTACTTTAGATTATTATCTATAGCTAAATGAGCTCCTTCAGAAGTAGATGACATAAGCATACCCTGAGTATAAATTATAGGGAATACAATAAAATTCCATTCCCTATACTTAGGGTGCATGAATATAAAGTTACGATAACTAATAATAATATTTAATGGGTAACAGACCATATGTTTAGGTGTAATAGGTGAAGTACAAAATTCCTTTAGCAACCACAACATGGAGTTATTTATAATCATATTTTTATGTGTTAAGGAGATTTTCATGAAGTGCATACTAATTAGCTCCCAATAATCTTTCCAATGTTCTTCATTCCACATTGCTGCAGTCCTAACTATTGGGTAGTCCGCTGTCCAGTCGGCCCGAATACCAAAGTATATGGCTGACGTCGGTCACGGCGCATTAGACTGGCGTCAGTACGTCAGGGTACTAATGCGCATGACCGGCGCCATATCAGTCTTTTGCCGCATGGTCCGATGCAGAAGCAATTTTGCGAGTGCAGGTTGGCGTTCTGAAAGTTTCTGAAGCCAGAGTTTCAGACCGAATCAAAGTTGGCTAAGTACCCCGTTGGGGAATATTTTGGTTTTTCTTGCCTCAGTATTTAACCGGATGTCAGAAAAAGTGAATAACTGTATTTCTTGTGGGAAACAGATACCTCATAGGGATTACCATACTTTGTGTATACCTTGTTTAGGGCCTGAGCACGGCGTTGTTGGATGCGCTCTTGTGCTAGATTTAACAAACGCACTATTAAGAGAAGGTTAGACTGTGCCAGGTTAGTGTTTGGGAAGCGTTGTAATTATAAAATGCCGTCGGATGCTCCGCGCGGCTTCGGCTAAAAACGCAAGGACAAAACAGCAAAGCCTAGAGTGGAGGAACCGACAGTCCCAGGCGTCGGTTCTTTAGAGGGCTCAGTGGAGCGGAGGTTTTGCCAGGTGTTTCTTTGGAGTCTCAGGGAGAGACTTTACTGTTACAGGATGTATCCTCTCAGGAAGTAGGCCAGGCTGAGGGGGCTTCTCAGGTGGCTGTTCTTCCCTCTCTTCCTAAGGTGGTCAGAGCCTCCCCTTCTGTTTCCAAGGCTTCTGTGAGGGCAGGCCAGTTTTGCTTCAGTGGGGGTTTCTCCTAGTACTTCTGGGTCTTTGCCTAAGAAACATATGCTTAAAATGGCAGAGGATTTGATTACTATGATAAGGAGTTCTATGCCCCCTCCTGATAAGAGGCCTAGGGTGGAATCTGAGTTTGAGAGTTTTGAGCAATGCTCGGAGGCTTCTGAGTCTTCGGCTGAAGACTTGCAGGAGTACCCTCCTTTTTCTGATTCTGATGTGGATGATTCTACTCCTTCAGCTTCCCCTCCTGAGGATTTTTCATTTTCAGAGACTCTGCATTCCATGAGGGAGCATTTTAAATGGGAAGGTCAAGATTTCTCTGATTCCAGGAAAAGGCTTAGGGAATTCTTGTTTTTACCCCAGCACAGGCCTTTAGCTATACCTCCTGTTTTGAATGTGGTGGAAGATGTTTTTGCAGAGGCTTCCCTGAATCCGGATTCTTTGCCTCCTGCCCCAGTTAAACCGGATATGTATTATAGGGTGCCTGAAGCTCATAAGTATCTCTTTAAGAGTCCTAGGGCAGACCCGGAAACTGTCTCTCAGGGGCCTAAAGGTGTGAAGGCCTCAGTTGTTAAAAATCCTGTCCCTCCTGATAAAGAGGCAAGGGCTTTGGATAGATGGGGAAAGAAAGTGTATACTTCTTCCACTTTAGCCATGAGGGCGTTGAATTGTCAGTTTCACATGTTAAAATATCAGAATTATCTTCTTTCACAGTTGAAATCTAAGGTGGATGCTCTGGCGGAAGGTATTGAGTGTAAAGAGTTGCAGGATTTAGTTCATGTGTCTGAACAAGTGGGTAAACATTCCTTGCAATGTGGTTTTGATGCTGTGCAGGCCTCCTCCAGGGTGGCTGCCACTGGTTCTGTTCTTCGTAGGCACGCCTGGTTGAGAGATCAGAACTTAGCTGAGCATGTTAAGACAAGGATTTTGGATGCTCCTTTACAGTCTGATGTGTTGTTTGGTTAGCCTGGGGAAGCAGTTTTAAAGAAGATGGAGGACAAGGCTAAGTCTATGCAAACTGTTAAGGATTTTTGCAGGTGCAGCCTCCAAGTTTAGTAGAAATTGGCCTGCTAAGGGATGGACTTATCCTGCTTATGATTCCCAGTCTAGGGGTAGGTCTAGGCGTGGTAGGGGCAGAGCTCAAGGTGCTTTTAGGCCTAGGGCAGGAGTTCACCTGCTCAGACTTCTGGTGAGGGCAGGGGTCAGTCCTTTCGTAAGCAGACCCAATGACCTGCCTTTTCAGCTGCCAGTACCTTCTCGCCTGGCGGCACCTCTAGGAGGAAGACTGTCTCTTTTCAAAGAAAATTGGGATTTAATTACCCAAGACAAATGGGTTCTGGATATCATTCACCACGGTTACAGGTTTTATTTCCATACCTTGCCTCCTTTCAAAGGCATGCCAGACATTCCTCCTCTACAAAGACAAGAGGCTCACAAGCAAATTTCTCAGTTACTCCAAATAGGGGCCATTCAGCCGGTTCCTGTGCCAGAAAGGGGCCTAGGATTTTATTCTCGCCTGTTCCTAGTACCGAAGAAGGGGAACACGTGGAGACCAATTTTGGATTTATCTATTCTCAGCACTTATCTGGACATTCCCAAGTTCAAAATGTTGACGTTACAACAGCTTTTACCTCTGCTGGGCAAGGATCACTGGATGGTAACTTTAGATCTCAAGGAAGCTTACCTTCATGTGCCTATAAGACTAAGTTGCAGAAAGTATCTGCGTTTTCGAGCTGGAAATTCTCATTATCAGTTCTCTGCATTGCCCTTTGGCTTATCTACTGCCCAGAGTATTCACAAAGGTTCTGGCTCCAGTGATAGCTTACTTCAGGCTAAAAGGAATTCAAATCTATCCTTACTTGGGCGATTGCCTGATTCTGGCTCAAGAAAAGGAAGACCTTCTACAGCATTTGGAATATGTCATAGCAGTGCTAAGATGCCTAGGGTATTCTGTGAACGAAATAAAGTCCAGTCTAGTACCCTCTCAAGACATGTGCTTTCTGGGTGTGAGACTGAATACAGCAGCCCAGATGGCCTTTTTAACCCCGGACAAACAAAAGAATCTTTCCAGTTACTTCCATCAACTATCTCTTCAGTCCGGGCTGACTGCAAGGACAGTCCTTCAAGCCTTAGGGTTCATGGCATCTTGTATTCTGGTGCTTCCCAATGCCAAACTGCATATGAGGAAGCTACAATGGTATCTCAAAATGTATGGACACAGCACTGCCAGGATTTGGACACTGTCATTCAAATAATACCTTGCATTCAAAAGGAATTTTTGTGGTGGGCTCAGGAATGTCACCTAAACAAGGGACTCTCTGTGACCCGGCCAGAGGCGAGTCAAATTCTAACGACAGATGCCTCAGACATTGCTTGGGAGCTCATCTAAATGGAAAGTGGATACAAGACAAGTGGCCTGCCAGACTACAGCATCTACATATCAACATGAAGGAGATGTTAGCAGTCCAGTTTGCATTAATGGCTTTCAAGGAGTTACTTCTTCCAGGGCAGGTGTTGATTCTAACAGACAACACAACTGTCATGTGGTACATCAACAAACAAGGGGAACACATTCTTACCCATTGTGCAGGCAAGCAATGATTTTATGGGAGACTGCGCTAAGCTTGCAACTAACTCTTCAGGCAAGGTTTCTGCCGGGAGCACAGAACTCCTTAGCAGATGTGTTAAGCAGACAAATCATGGATCCCCACGAGTGGAAACTGGATCTTCATGTATTTCAAAAGTTGACAGTGTCCTGGGGAACTCCAGACATAGATCTGTTAAACTTCTCCACTAAACCACCAGCTGCCACAGTTTTACACAAAGAGGTTTCATCACACAGCTTGGAAAGTGGATGCTCTTTCTTTCAGTTGGAAAAATCTTCATGTGTATGCGTTTCCACCTCTGCCTCTTCTTTCAAAGGTGCTTCTAAAGGTCAGACACGACAAGCCAAGGATGATTTTAATAGCTCCAGATTGGCCTCGGCAGCACTGGTACCCATTACTGAGGAGTCTGGTAAAGAAGCCTCCATGGCCTTTACCCTTGATTCCACATCTGTTGTCTCAGAAGGACGGTCGTCTGCTCAATGTCAAGCTTCACTCTCTTCATCTAACAGCCTGGCATATTCTGTTTTGAAAGACAGCAGGTCTCAACTTCCTCAACAAGTTTTAAATGTGATTATGGAAGCCAGAAGACCTAGTACAAGGAAAGTGTACATGAAAAATGGAAGAGATTTTTATTTTGGACTGCAGCAAAGAATTTGGAGATTTCAGAGCCTAATTTGAGTGTGGCTCTTCAATATCTTACTGAGTTATTGGACAAAGGTTTGTCTTTCTCTTCCATTAAGATTCATGCTGCAGCAATTTCAGCTCACTATGATTGTGACCCACCATTGTTTTCACATCCCTTGTTCAAGCAATTTCTTAGAGGGCAAAGAATATAAGACCCCATTAGAGCTCCTACTCCTGCTTGGGATCTCAATTTTGTGTTGGAGAAACTTACTCTACAACCTTTTGAGCCTGCAGCTACTGCTGAACTGAAATACTTGTCATGGAAGACTGCTTTTTTTTGGCCATTACTTCTGCAAGAAGGGTTTCTGAGTTACAGGCCCTTATGGCGGTTGAGCCTTTTTTGATTTTCCATAAGGATAGGGTATCATTACGTACTAATCCTTCCTTTATGCCTAAAGTGGTTTCTAGTGTGGCTTTAAACCAAACTATTCATTTGCCTACGTTTTATGCAGATCCCCAAAATAAAGGGAAAAGATTTTGCACACTTTAGATGTACACAGGCAATTGCGTTATTATTTGAGCAGGACTAAGGATTTTAGGCAGTCTCAGCAGTTGTTTGTTTCTTTTGCTTTGAGTTCTCAGGGCAAGCCTGTGTCAAAACAAACTATTTCTAGGTGGATTGGGTTTTGCATTGCATTTTGTTATTCCCATCATGGCAAGGAGATTCCAGCTGGGATTAGGCCTCATTCCACTAGGGCTACTGCCACTTCAACAGCTTTTTAAGGGGTGGCAACTAAGGATATTTTGGAGGCAGCTACTTGGAGTTCAGTGCATACTTTCTCTAAGCATTACCACCTTCCTCTCTACTCTAAGTCTAGGGCTGGTTTTGCCACAGCTATTTTGCAAGGCCTGTTATCAGCTCCTGCTTCCTTATGATTTGCCAGCCTCCCTTACCTCTGCTTTGGGATTCTACCCAATAGTTAGGACTGCAGCAATGTGGAATGAAGAACATAGTACAGTTTTGTACCTACCATAAATGTAGATGTTCGAGGATCCACATTGCTGCAGTCCAATTTACTCCCTCCTTCCCCTCTGTGTTTAGGGGTGGTTGTGTAGGTGAGATTATATTCTGGTACCTTTGTATATATTGTATATGTTTTTGGTGCTGGTATGTTTGGTGTGTTTTGGTTTTGGCCTTGTCTTTTTAGGGTCTTCTGACATCTGGGGCAAGAAAAGACTGAGGATATGGCGTCGGTCATGCGCATTAGTACCCTGACGTACTGACGTCAGTCTAATGCGCCGTGACCGACGTCAGCCATATACTTTGGTATTCGGGCCGACTGGACAGCGGACTACCCAATAGTTAGGACTGCAGCAATGTGGATCCTCGAACATCTACATTTATGGTAGGTACAAAACTGTACTTTTTGCGACATATGACCGATCTATTAATAAAGTAATAACTTTTATAATAGAAGAGATAATATATAAATTAAAGTCTGGAAAAGAAATACCCCCTTGAGACCAGCTATTAGTATGTTTCTTTAATGCAATCCTAGGTCTATTAGGTGCCCATAAGAAATTTAACATTAGTGTATTCAGTTTCTTGATAGTTATTTTTGTAGGTGAAAGTATTATTGATTGTATTAAGTATAAAATCTTGGGGAATATTATCATTTTAATAATTGTAAGTCTCTCCTCCATAGTAAAAACATATTATTCCAGGTATTAAAAGATTTTGTATATTAAGAAAACAGGTATTATAGTTATTATATATAATAGATTTAATATCTTTAGATAGTATTATACCTAAATAAGTTATCTGACCTGAGTTGGGTACATATTTAGTAAAATCACTAATGAGAGTATTTTTCGTGTATATATAGGTAGTATTTTAGTTTTTTCTTCATTGAATATTAAACCAGAAATACTTTTAAAATTCATCATTTTATCAAATAAAGACTGCATAGAAGAATTAGATCCTGCTGATGTAATTAGAACATCATCTGCAAAAGTTGAATTTTTGATGTTGTATTTTCTTCTATTTCAAAACCCTCTATGTCAGTACTGTTTCTAATCAAATTAGCCCAAGGCTCCATTACTAAAGTGAATAATAGTGGAGAAAGTGGACATCCTTGCTTTGTACCTTTAAGAATGGGTATTTTTTGTGAAACATATGTTCCTACCTTAATATAAGCCAGCGTTCCTTTGTATAAATGCTCAATTAAATTTACAAATGCATCAGAGAAATTTGTGCATTTCAGTAAGGTAAACAGATAGTCCCAACTTACTGAATCAAATGCTGAACCTATATCAAGACTAATAAGTGTTAAATCTTTCTTTTTCCTATTTGCAAAATCAATTAATGTTAAAGTTCTTCTTATATTATCAAAAGTATTTCTATTTACAATGAAGCCCGTCTGATCTATGTCTATAATGCCGGGATAATTGTCTTCAATCTATCAGCAAAAATACTCATAAACATTTTATAATCAACATTAAGTAATGAGATGGGTCGATATGAAGAACATCTAGTTGGATCTTTATTAGGTTTTAAAATTGGTGAAATAAATGTATATTGCCAAGATGGGGGTTATTAACTCAGTTTGGGCCAGAATAAAAACCTTATGTATTAATGAATATGTAGTTTTAGAAAGGATTTTATATATCTCTGGTATAATACCATCATTACCCGGTGCTTTGTTTGATTTAAGCTTATTTATTTGTGTAATAACTTCTGTATATGAAATACTCTTGTCCAATAGTTTAATCTGTTGTTTATTAAGCTTTTATTCATGTTTGTGGTTATAAACTCCTTTATTTTATCTTTAGGTTCTATGTTAATGTTGTTATGGTTAATCCTGTGAAAGTGATTTCTAAATTCATCCAGTATTTCTGGTATACTAGAAACATTCTTCTTTTCCTTAGAGAAAAGATTTCTTTGATATGGTTTTGTTTATTCAATCTTTTTGTTTTATTTTTAAGTCTATGTAAGTATTTGGGGCTTATTGAATAAGACAAAACTTGTATTCTCTAAAGTTATTTTAACTTTATGAGTCAAAATTTCTTTGTATTTCTCATTTAGTTTGTTTATTTCTTCAATAACTTTCTTGTCCATAATATTTTCTTTATTATTATGTTTATAAGAGTCTAGTTTACTTTGAATATCTAACAATTCCTTATCCCAAGATTTCCTTTTGTTATTATACCATCTGATACTTTGTCCATATAGATATGACTTTAAGGCATCCCAAACATAGACAATGGAGACTTCAGGAGTATTATTTATGTCTAGAAAATGTTGTACTTCTGAAAGTATATATTCTTTATAGTCTTTTAGCTGAGTTAAGTATGCTGGTATCCTTTTGATCTGAACATTATGAGTATTTTTTATCATGAATTCAAAAACAGTTGAGTTATGATCAGATATAGGACATGAAATGATTTTGGAATTAATTAAATCTGTTACCATCTGGTTAGAAATAAAGACCCTATCTATTTTTGAATAAGTTTTATATCTGTTAGAAAAAAAGGTGTATGGTAATGATTTTGACTCTATCTGATTATTAATATCATTCAAATGATAAGAATTAGCAAAATCATTTAAATGTTTTGCATTAGATGTAATTCTTCTTTTCTTTATAGTGGTAGTATCACTTTCATGTAGTATACAATTAAAATCACCAGCTAAAATAATATCCCCTACAGAGAATGATATGATCTTATCAATATGATGTTTCACTGTATTAATACCAATTCCAGGTATCCAATATACATTAATTAAAGTGTAAGTCTTCCCATTAATTTGTATTGTAGCCATACAAAACATTCCTTTGTCATCCTGATAAGACTTAATGGTTTTAGGAATGGGCATACTTTTATTCCATAAAATAGCCACTCCTCTTTTTCTGAGTGTGCTCTGAACTAACCAATACTGTATACTTATTAGTGGCTAGTTTATCAATATCTTTTTCAAGAGATGGGTTTCTTGCAGGAAGACTAGATTGGCCTTGTGTAGATTAATGTATCTTATTAGGCTTGCCCTTTTACACGGATTATTCAATCCATTAATGTTTAAAGAAATTCCTTTTAAAGATGTCATTTGGCATTTTAAAACTCAAGAATCTTATGATCGAAATAACAAATAACAAGATAAATAATGTTACATCTCCTCTTTTAGGTGTACCTTTAAATATAGCTGTATTTATTAAATCTCTTATGGGATTTTGTATAGGATTCAGTTTTGTTTGTAGTGACAATGAGTGTACAAAATATATTGTGGATGTCAAAACTATATACATATAACAATGAACAAGTGAAAATAATGTAAGGATTAAACCTTGCATCCCGCCTGGAGTTGAAAACTCCAACTTAGAGCAGTATTTACTACTCAAGTTAACCCCCTACCCTAAGCAGCACTACCTCAGCTACCACCTTATCAATTTAATACTAGTTATATTTAACTGAGGTTAACAGTTTTCAATTCAATTATCTATCAAGACAAAACTACACATTTGGTAAAACAGCATCATATAAACTAAAATAAACTTTTTTTTTTTTTTTTTTTTAAAAACTGTTCATACTATTATATAGATCTATGTAATAACACTTGTATTCTAATAGCATTCAAATAATCTTAATGTTAGAAATCAAGAGGAGAGAAAATTATGTTCTAACATTCATTTAAATCAAAAACTTTGGCTAATATGATTCAGACATTACATGCATTAAGATGCATCTATTTTCTGTCATGTGAATTCTATCAACAGCTTCCAAAAAAATCTTGAATTGTTTGTATATGAGCATTTACTTAAACTCATTATTGTCAGTAGAGTAAAATATTGTATTCATAAAAATTATTATAAATCATATTGCATAGTTATGCAGATTCTCAGAAACACCTGCGTTATTACCTAAAAAAAAAGCCATCACACACATAAACACAGACACACACACATACATATACACACACACATATACACACACACACATATACACACACACACACACACACACACACACACACACACACACACACACATACATATACACATACACATATATACATACACACACACACACACACACACACACACACACACACATATATATATATATATATATATATATATATCTGATCTCACTGAGTTGTGTGTTAGTAGAGCACTATCCTACTTGCTGTCCCTAGAATAAATCTGTCTGCTTTATACAAAATAATGCACAGCAAACACATATTAGTAACCAGATTTTACAATCATGCTAACCTACTGCTTTAAAATATATCACATGACATTTCTTCCAGAATAGAGTTATAAGATTATTTATGCTTGCCAATCAGATGAATTAAATGAGTTATAGTAAAGTATATGTTTGGGACGCAAGTTTTTAACACATATTATTATGCTACTGTTAAGTAGATTTTCAAAAAACATTTAAATAAATGTTTCATTTTCTATGCCTTCTAAAATAAGATATTTACTTGCTACAAGAAACTACATCATCCAAACTCATCATAACTGACATATTTTATGAATAGAGTATTTTTCCTGAATCTGTGGTGTGTCAGTGTGATAACCTTGTCAATGTTTATACTAACTGCTTTCAGTTTCTCTGTGAAAATTCTGTGAGTGAAGCTTCTGAGGAAACTCATGGACACTATGCATGAGACAGCCCACATCCCAGATTGTCTCCCTTAACATTTTGGCGGGAAACTTATTAAAACTTGTGGCAAACATTCATTTTGTCAATAGAGTAAAATATTGTATTCATAGAAATTATTATAAATCATATTGGATAGTTATGCAGATTCTCAGAAAAAAAAGCCATCACACTCACACACACACACACACACATATATATATATATATATATATATGATCTCACTGAGTTGTGTGTTAGTAGAGCACTATCCTACTTGCTGTCCCTAGAATAAATCTGTCTGCTTTATACAAAATAATGCACAGCAAACACATATTGGTAACCAGATTTTACAATCATGCTAACCTACTGCTTTAAAATATATCACATGACATTTCTTCCAGAATAGAGTTATAAGATTATTTATGTTTGTCAATCAGATGAATTAAATGAGTTATAGTAAAGTATATGTTTGGAACACAAATTTTTAACTCAGATTATTATGCTGCTAAGTAGATTTTCATAAACATTTAAATACATGTTCCATTTTTTATGCCTTCTAAAATAAGACATTTACTTACTACAAGAAACTACATCATTTAAACTCATTATAACTGACATATTTTATGAACAGAGTATTTTTCCTGAATCTGTGGTGTGTCAGTGTGATAACCTTGTCAATGTTTATACTAACTGCTTTCAGTTTCTCTGTGAGAATTCTGTGATTTGAAGATTCTGAGGTAACTCAAGGACATTGTGCATAAGACAGCCCACATCCCAGATTGTCTCTCTTAACATTTTGGGAAACTTATTAAAAACTAGTGACAAACATTCGCTTAGCAGTGTAAATGCATCTAAACATGACAGAACCTCCACAATGTATTCCGCAGATCATCACAGCCTCTATGCAAGTGAGATTAAACTCAAAATTACCAACAAGCAATAAAACTCAGCATTCTTCTCCCAACTCAATTTTCATACAAATCCTATTATTCACTGTGCCCACACAGTCTAAAGCATTTCTGTATATTAATAAAGAAAAGAAAAAGAGTAGAAAATAAAAGGGAGTGAGGCAGAAATAAAAAATGTAAGAGAAAGCTGTAAGAAGTATATACAATGGAATGTTACTTACTGTTTATATTAATAGAGTTAAAAATAAAACATATTATTTACTCTTATTTAGTTCTGATTATTATTAGTTAAAGCATGACAGATTATTTACAAACAAGCATAAGCAGTATAATCAAGAAAGTATAATTAGAAATAGCATTTGAAGAACTTATAAACTTTTACAAGAAATAAATATGTTATTATTCTATTAATGATATTTTCATTACTGTTCTCTCCTGCCCTCCCCACCCTTTACCCACTACATAATCTAAATAGAATGTCATTGTTTAAACAAAGAAAATAATAAAAGAAGAAGGAAAAAAAAGGTAAAGATAAAAAATGTATCAAATTACTAACCTTACTTTTTCAGAAAGAAAAACAAATCGAGTCACAGCCTGCCATTAAATCCTCAGGCATTTTGACTGGTTATGAAACAAAACATTTCTTTGCACATAGAGAATAACTTTGATTAAATCTTTTCCAAAATATTTGTGGCTTTCTGGAAATGCAGGAACTATATTCAAAAGATTAATAATGAACTAAAATGATGAGAGAGAAAAACATATAACAAATCATTTGTTTTTAGTCTCTTCTTCTTCTCTGAAGTCTTCCAGGAAGCTTCAGTTGCCAATCTCTTTAATGAAGAACTAGCCCATTCCATTTCTTCTATTTTATCCAAAATCCTTTTTCTTTGACAAACAGTAAAGCAGAGTCTAAATCATCAAGACCTTAGGACCATCAGGAAGGAAGATTTTAAGCTTGGCAGGAAACAGAAGGTATGTTTTAAACTGTGCTTTTTTAAGCTCCCTTATTAGTGGCAGAAAAACTTTTCTTTTAGCAATTACCATGGAAGAATAGTCATTGTCAAAACGCACAGTTGTCTCATTAAACTTAACAGGAGCTTTAGCCCAAGCAGATTTAAGAACCATCTCTTTATCAAAGATGATAGAAATCTAACTATAACTGATCTAGGATAGTTGTTGTTAGAGTTTGTATTAAGTATAGATCTATGTTGCCTTTCGGTAGCAAAAGAGAAGGCTTCTGATAAATCTAAAGTTTTAGGAGCCATGTTGTTAAAAAGAAGTAATATTGTTACCTTCAATATTTTCTGGCAGTCCAAAAATCCTAATGTTATTAGCCTAGATCTATTTTCCAGGTCATCCAGCTTTGTTTGTAAATGTGTATTTTGTTTCAGCAGAAACTCAATGTTGATTTCCTGTTCTTGTATTTTATTTTCCATGTCATTCACAGCTTCTTCTATGCCTGTCATCTGGATCTTCTGTTGTTGCAGGTCCATATGTAACAAGTCTATTTGTTTTGTAGTTTTTCTATGAAAGTGTCTATTTTAGTATCCATTTTATCCATCTTAGCAGTAAGTTGCTGGACTATAATTATCAGAGACTGAAGTTCTTTCTTGATGCTGGAGTCTTGAGAATTTGTCTTACTGGAACTCATTTCAGACTGATAAACTGACAGGAAAATTTCCAAAGTAATTTCTGACAGGAATATTATTAAGATTTCCTTTCTTTTTTAGATATAGTTCAAGAACTATATAAAACAAACATATTTAGAAAGAAAATTACTTCAGGAATTAATTTTTTAAGTAATTAATTCCTGTCAATATAATGAAATTGGTGGAGCTGAAGAAATCTGCTGCTATCCTGTGTTCATCCTTCTCAAAGGAGTCTTCTGATTGTTATCTTTAGTATGTGACTATGTAGCCAGTAGTGGACCCATGTTACAGAAGCTTCACCTTTAGATCCTTTAGTTTATCTGTGGTTCTTTCATGGGGTATAGTGTAAAACATTTTAGCCAGAGCAGGGTAAGCCATATGGACAGATATATACATATATTATAATATTTTTATTTAGTTATGTGACATGGGTGCAAATAAATTAGTAGAAAACAAACCATAGTAACATTTTCCATTAGTTTCATGCAGTATACGTAAATGTTTTCTGTTTAACAATTTTTATTCACACCAGCATTAAATCAATTGCTAATATCCAGCCCTTCTTAAACCTCATTGTTCCTCCTCCTCCTGAACATTATTCTGCATGTAGTGTTCCCACAACTTCCATTTATTTCTATGTAATTTTCTTCTTCTGTTTTTGAGAAATCCAACCTTCAGGTATTTATTTCATTTATAATATTCTATACTTCAGTTGCGCTTGCTTTATTCATGTATCTGTTTGTCTGTCTGTCATTGTTAACCAGGAAATGTCCAACTGAGTAAAACCCATTTTCAGCGGAGGCATGGGGAGAAAAGCTCCACATTTAAGTTAACCGTGATGCACTTTTATAATTGCAGGATAAAATGTGTACGTGAGCTTATTTACATGATTTTTACATATTTCTTACATGAAACATTTTAACAAAAAAACGAGAGAAATCAACATATA
This sequence comes from Protopterus annectens, assembly GCF_019279795.1. Lineage (NCBI taxonomy): Eukaryota > Metazoa > Chordata > Ceratodontiformes > Protopteridae > Protopterus > Protopterus annectens. The sequence continues at coordinate 603,096,393 of NC_056751.1, forward strand.
TTGGCTAATTATTGAATAGAAAAGTTAAGTATAATAATAGTATGTATTTTTGTAGCATGATGGCTGCAGGGAAGAGTTCAAACTGGGGTGTTTTGTGGTTCGTAATAATTTACAGACTGACAAGTAGCAATGTAGCAACAAAAAGCGTGAAAACCAAGAACAAGCAACTGTAGAAAATGGTATCCAGGAACTCCGAAGGTCAATGAAGGCTGGTGAAAAACCACAACTGTATTAGCGTACACACACAGTTTTATTAACACTTTCATTCAAGTGACTTCATCAGAAAACACTCCGTGTAAAATTCACTACCTATGTATAAAGTGAAACAAGAAATTACATCAATAATTGAATAATTAAAATAATTAGTTGATTAAAGCTGTGCCTAGTACCAAAAAATATTGTATAAAAATATAACCAAGATTAACAATCCCTAAATTTAGAAACCTTTAACTTCCTATACTTTAAAAAACATTTAATGTTTATAAATTAATTTAGACCAGGTTTCCTGTCTGCTTCTAATTTAGTCTGCCACACAGACCCCCTTTGCTCTAAAAGATTGTTATAATCCCCACCTCTTAAATCAGATAAAACTACTTCTAAAATAGAAAAAAAGAAAGTTCTTATACTTTGTACACTCTTTAGAATGTCTAAATAAGGCATTATTGACATCCTTGGTCTTGATGCTATACACATGTTCCCCAATATGTTCCATCAAAGACCGGATTGTTTTACCAAAATACTGAAAACTGTCTGGACTTTGTTACATATGTGGGAGCCATAGAGATGTCCTTCAACTGTTCTTTTGTAAATTGCCTTTCTCTTCTCTCTTCCCAATCTTTTCTAACTGCCTCTGATTGATTGTTATAGTTATTACAGTATATAGTATTTTATATGTCCTGCTAATTATACCTTTTTTAACTACAACTTCTGTTGTAGACTCAACTAAAAACTCTGCTGGTCTTTCAAGTGGTGGTACTCCACTCTTACTTTCTCTTTGCTTATATTCATCTGTCCGTGGCAAGGAAGGCAGTTTCTAACCTGTGGACCAAAGATCTTCTTAGCTTAGTTGCCACTCTGTTACCTTTCCCACCCTGGTAATTTCTTCCCATTACATTTATTTGTTTGCTAATTTCCACCATTAAAGTCCAACTCCCTCTTGCCTATATTTTATATCCTTTCCTGAAATCATCCCTATTGGTGAAATCCTGTTCCTCTGTTCCTGTGTAGTTTCATTCTTTGGATACTTTCTCCTGTTTTATAATATTCTGTCTCTAATTTCTCCAAATCTTTTAGGTTTCTAATACCATGATGGGAACGGACCCTATTCCTAAGTCAAAGTATTATTACAGTTCATGAAATTAGTATTGTTTCAGTCTTTGATGTCAGCCAGAAGTGCCCTAAGCTGTACTCGCAATGTGCCTAGTAATATTCTGTATGATTGTTGCTGTTTTCCTTAAGGACCTGCATCCAAAGCCCCATTTTCTCCTTATTTCTCAAACTCCCCCTTCCTCCATTAAATTATCATCCCTTTCCACTTAACTTCTGCTTGTGTTATGTATATAAGCCTTAAATGCATAGTTCTACAATATCCCCCAGGTGGTCCTGAACCACCTTGTTCTGTGTTGAGAATCATCTTATCGCATTTAACTCCTACCCTCTTTTTCTGTCAGATAAAGTCCTTCAACTTTTTATTAATTAGCATCCACAACATCTGCTCTGGTTGATAAAAATGACTTAATCGAGAACTTCCAGCTTATTAATTTTTGTATGATATTTTGTTTAGTCTCTTCACACATATCCTTACTGCTGTAGCAGAATCCTTTTTTAATCCATACTTCTAAATATTTAATCGTATCATATTCCCATAAATGTGGATATTGCTGAACCAATCCATGTGTGGGTACGTTGTGTACTTTCGTAGTCTTTGATGCTATGACTGAAATCACTGTTGCAGTATTCCTGTTGTACAGGTTGTCACAGTTGATATCTGGCTGGGGTGCCAAAGCTTTACCTTCCCCGGTCATACATCCAGTGCATGACTTCAGCTCATATCTGTTGGGGTATGTTGTCATACATACGAGAGTGTATCCTCAGACTATCCCACCGCCAGCCCAGATGCAGGTTGTGCATCTGTTGGACTGATTGCTATTTGATCGTTGGTGCATTTATTTCGATCATTTGTACAGATAAGTACCCCATTAGGGAACCTTCTATTTTACTTAAGATATTTTGTTGAAAGTTGTTGGATGTCGGGTAGTAATTATGAGTGTAGTAGGCAGATTTCGTACAAGGACTTGCATATCAAGTGTCTTGTTTTGCCTATGTCATAACATAATCTCAAATCCTGCTGAATCTGTCAGTCATTCATTCCCAAAATCGTTAGGTCAAGACTTTCATCTGTCAACACCTTTCTAAAGACTCAGCATCTTAAGTGCTTGGCCCAGTCCTTCTTCTTCCGGCTTTTCCCAGTTAGGGGGTCGCCACAGCGTATTACCTGTTTCCATTTCTTCCTGTCCTCTGCATCTCGCTCTGTCACACCAACCACCTGCATGTCCTCTCTAACCACATCCATAAACCTTATCTTAGTCCTTCCTCTTTTCCTCTTACTTGGCAGCTTCATCCTTAGCATCCTTTTCCCAATATACCCAGCATCCCTCCTCAGCACATGTCCAAACCAACGCAATCTCGCCTCTCTGGCTTTGTCTCCAAACTGTCCAACCTGGGCTGACCCTCTAATATACTTATTCCAAATCCTGTCTACCCTCGTCATACCCAGTGCAAATCTTAACATCTTTAACTCTGCATCCAGCTCTGACTCCTGCCTTTTCGTCAGTGCCACTGTCTCCAACCCATATAACATAGCTGGTCTCACTACCCTTTTGTAGACCTTCGCTTTCACTCTTACTGGTACTCGTCTGTCACAAATCACTCCTGACACTCTTCTACATCCACTCCACCCCGCCTGTACTCTCTTCTTCACCTCTCTTCCACACTCGCCGTTACTCTGAACTGTTGATCCCAAGTATTTAAAGTCATCCACCTTCGCCATCTCTACTCCCTGCATCCTCACCATTCCTCTATCTTCCCTTTCATTCACACAAATATATTCCATCTTAGTTCGGCTGACCTTCATTCCTCTCCTCTCTAGAGCATATCTCCACATCTCCAGGGTCTCCTCAACCTGTTCCCTACTCTCACTACGTATCACAATGTTATCTGCAAACATCATAGTCCACGGGGACTCCTGTCTGATCTCGTCTGTCAACCTGTCCATCACCAGTACAAATAAGAAAGGGCTCAGAGCTGATCCTTGATGTAATCCCATCTGCACCTTAAACGCATCTGTCACTCCCACGGCAGATCTCACTGCTGTCACACTACCCTTGTACATATCCTGTACCACTCTAGTCCAAGATGGCCAAATATGCATCCTCAGATGTCCCTCTTCTGCCAAAGAAAAAAAACTAAAGAAGCTTCGAATGAATGCACAGTCAAATATTTCAGAGTGCAGTGTAACTGCTGACATTGCCGAACCAGCAGTATACAAGGTTATCTCTCATTTGTTCAATACCGAGGCCCCATTGGGGGCTGGTATGACTTCTGTGGCCTTATAGACTGCCAATTTATCTAATGAACCGAAACTTATAATTTCTGAGGGATCTCATGGTGTCCCTCAAATTTTAGATAGAGAAGAGATCCCGGGCTCTCTAATTGAAGTTAGGCGGGGTTCTGATCCTCTTTGTCTCATCCAGGTGGACATCATGCCCAAAAAGAAAAAAAAGCAGAAGACTAGGCATGTATTCTCTCCTTCAGCAGCTAGGGAAAAAGAGTGGATAGATTCCTCACAGGGGTTGTCAAAGCTGTTATGTCTTTGAAACTCCCTCCTTCAGTTCTCCACAGCCACATACTACTCCTCAAAAACATGTTTTGGTTTTTTGGTTTCCTCTTCCTCTCAGGAAGAACAAGGCTATGATTCTGACTATTCACTAGATTATTCCTTTCACCTCCATTCTCTAGGACATATCTCTCCTGATGAAGAGGACTCCCTTTCATTGGATTCCCTTATTGCCAGGGAAGGAAGAGCAGTGGTGACCCATCCTAAACCTCTCTCTGCTAAACACTTAATTGAGGGTACCATCTTTCAGAATGCTTTCTTTTCACACTCTTTGGCCTTTCTTCCTCTCACCAAGCTTTCTTAGTGTCCCCTTCTCTGGCCCCTCCTATTCTTGAGGCTTTCCAGGATGCTTTTCAGTCCATGTCTTCTAGATGTGACTGTCAAACACCAGCTCATAAAATACCAGATAGGTTTTACAAGGTGCCTTATGACCTAAAGTATTTATACAAGAATCCAGTGTCAGACCCTTCTGCAAAATCTCTCTTTCCTGATAAACCCTGTAAGCTTCTGCCCTCTGCTAATGCCCTACCTATGGACAAAGATAGTAGAGCTGTGTATAGATGGTTAAGGAATGTTTACACCTCTGCTACCCTTGTGTTTAGGGCCATTAACTACCAGAATCAAATGACAAAGTACTTGATCAGTGTCTTGCATTTCTTAAACAAAGTTATGTTTGACCCTGCTGCAACATAGTCAAAGCAACAAATGCAGATCCTACTATCCGAGGCCTCAAACAGCCAAACACAGCGTTAAGTTCAGGTATGATGCTGTGGTTGCTTCTTATTGGGCAGGTTCCACTGGATCTATTATTCTCAAATATACATGGCTTCGCAGTTGGCCTATTCCTGAGGATTTCACATCTAAACTTGTAGACTCTCCCTTGGAGAAAGACGTACTGTTTGGTCCTTAGGCTGCCAGTTGTTTCAAAACTGTGCAAGACCAGGATAAGACTGTGGAAGACTTCAGGCAGATACTAATATCCTTAGTTCAGAAATGCCATAGGAACTACCCATCTAAAGGTACCTCCTTGATTAGAAAGGATTTTAGGACATCCCAGAAACAATGTAAAACACCTAGGAAAAGGTGCTCCAACAAACCCCATAAGGAGCCTCTGTTGGGGACGCCTCCCTTTGGAAACAAAAATCTGTAACTATCTCTGCAATACCCCTCCCCTGCCCTCAGTCGCATTACTTCTGTCTCCAAAAGACTTTCACTTTCCCTGGCCAGATGGGAAGCTATTACCACCGACAAGTGGGTCCTGTCCATCATCAGGGATGGTTATGGCATGTTCTGGGAAAATATTCCCCCTCTGAGGCATGCCACAGTCTCCTCACAACCAGATGTCCATTCTTTCCCACATTATTCAGAATCTCTTGAATCAATGTACCATTGAGAAAGTATCAAAGAATTTCATGGGAAAAGGATTTTACTCCGGAATTTTTCTATTGCCAAAGAAGGAAGAGCAGTGGAGACCCTTCCTAAACCTGTCTGTACTAAACACTTATTTGAGAGTACCATCTTTCAAAATGCTGTCTTTTCGCACACCAAGCTTTCTTAGTGTCACTGGATCTGAAGGATATTTTCTTACACATACCCATTCATCATTCTTTCAGGGGATTCCAGAGGATTTCCTCTGTTTCCATACATTTTCAACTTAGTGCTCTGACATTTGGTCTTTCTACAGCTCCAAGAGTTATCAAGTTTCAGGCTCCATTAGTGGCATTCCGTCATACTCAAGGAATCCAAATTTTCCCCTACTTGGACAACCTCTTGATCCAGGTACACACACTCCATAAATACTCTTTCAGCATCTACACTTCACCCTCCTTCACCTGACAGTTATTGATTTCACTTTAAACTGGAAAAATATCCCACGTGGCCCCTGCACAGGGCCTGGTTTTCCTGGGCTGCAGACGGGACACACAGAAAATGCAGGCTTTCCTCCCTCAGGAGAAAGTTCTCCTCTGCAACCCATTACTTGCAAGGGAGATGAAAAGAACTTTAGGGCTCATTGCAGCCACCATCTCTGTGTTCCCTCCTGACCAGACCTCACATGAGAAAAATCCAGTGGTACTTGAAGTCAGTGTGGTCGCAGTACTGTAACCCCTTGGACACTCTGAATCCCTTACCACCTTGTCTCTAGAAGGAGTTGCTTTGGTGAAAGGGAAGGGTCATCTTCAACCCCAAGACTGCCATTTACACCACCTCCACCTTTTCAACAGGTTCACACAGATGTCTTGGATGTGGCATTGGAGGGCATGGACAGGATCACACGAACTGCAGGGCAAACTGCAACATCAGTTCCTGAAAGAACATGTCAGTCTGAAGGAAATGAGGGCTCTTCTTCAAGCTCTTCAGACTTTCACCCATCTGTAGAAACCTGGGCCACTCCTAATGTACACAGACAACACCACAGTCACATGGTACATAAACAGGAATGTACCAGGCCTTATTAACTGTGCAGATTAGCACAGGAGGCATGGAACATGGCCACCCAGGTGGACATCACACACGGCCACATACATTCCTTCTCATGACAGTGTGCTAACAGACTGCCTAAGCCAATTTCTGGAAGGCCCTCATGGATGGAAGTTGAACAGACAGGTTTTCCAGATGATCATCCTTCAGTGGGGCACTCTTTAATTAAATCCTTGCATCACCAGCCAATCTTCAGCTCCTCCAGTTCTGCCCTAGAGACCCTTGTCCCATAGCTTAGATTACAAATGCCTTTTCATTCCAGTGAAGTTCCTTTGTGCTTTTCCTCCTCTGCCTCTTCCAAAATTCTTCTCAAATACCAAAAGAAAGCACCCAGACTACTTTTATTGGCTCCCTTTTGGCCAAGACAGTATTGGTTTCCCCTGCTATTTCATCTGACAGAGGGAAATTACAGGAACTGGCAGCTATTTTGGATGTAATTTTGGTTGAGCTCATGTTGAAAGGAGGAGGAGTAGAGTTTCTGTTTTGTGACCTGCAATTTGCTCCCAGGTCTGAGTGATAGTGTAGTAGCTATGTCTTTTGGCTCTGCTATGGTGATAGCATTTATTTGTAGTAGACTACTGTAGAGTTGTGTGTGTGTGTGTGTGTGTGTGTGTGTGTTGTACCTTTGAGAAGTGTTTCAAGGACAGCACGTGCATATAAATAGCAAGCACATGCTAGCTTCAGTGCCACTTTGAGATTACAGACAGAGAGTGAGCATGTATGATTGCTAGTTTATTTAGAAGTTTGTCTGAGTTAAAGTTATTAAACCGCAATCCTGATGTGTTTGTACATAATAAAGCTGTTTTAACAGAACCACGAATGCTTCTCTGTTTTATCCTGACTGGACGAGCAACATGGTGTCAGAACCGGGATTCCAGAGACTGCTTTTCAGAGCTACGAGGTGCAGAGTTAACAGGGAAGGTGAACTTAACTGAACTGAGCACAAAAAAGGGCCAGAAATTAACCAAAGGTAATGAAAACTTGCATGAATGATTGATTTTATAAAAAAGATAAAACAGAGCATTACAAGGACACAAACTGCATTATTAAAGCGAGAGGCACGAAAAGTGTATTATTTAAACAAAATGATTAATATATTTGATAAGATTATCAGAAAAGTACATAAAGGATTTGGAATTACCTCGGAAAAGCAAAATGAACATGTTTAGAGTAAAACAAGTACAAGAAAAGTATAAAGGGCATAAAAAAAGATTAAACAAGCAAAACGAATATAATAAGGGCAAAAAGGACATATTAAGCATAAGTAAAGCAAAGTTACTGCATGTTTTTGGCAGACCGCTGTGTTTTGGCATAAACTACTGTTTTGCATTGATTGAAGCTATCAAGGGCATAACTAGTTATTCAAAGTACCTCAAAGTGTGTAAAAGTGCTTACAGTGTGTGCTTATGACTGTGTATTTATTCAGAAGAGTTTGTGTGCAAAGTGCAACTATTTCATAAAGTGCAGCCAAAATATGGCCATTTCGAAAAGTTTCTTGTGCTTTGTGTGTCTATTCGCAAAGTAGCCGTCATTACAGAGTGTTTCTTGCGCTGGAAAGAGTTATTTAACAAAGAACAGCCATTTTGGGAAAGTTTCAGTGTGCCGTGTACTGTTTGTTCGCAAAGTGCTATTACTTCAGAATGTTTTTAGTCTGAGTTCCTTCTGCCCAGTTCATTCGCATAGTGCAGTTATTTTGATATGTTTCTTACATTGATCAGAGGTGATTTCTTGCAGTACAGTAATTTCAAGAGTATTCTTGTGCCCGGGAGACTTATAGGTTCATAGGTTCATACTAGGCTATCTGCCCTAGGGCATTAATAAGCCTAGCCAGAGTGTGTTTGGCTTTCGCCACCCATTTTAAATTAATTTTGCTATACACTTTTTCGAGGTTAGTATACTGTGCCTCTGTCTAACAGTGACACAGAAGTGATATCTGGGGTAAACCTATGATCTCCCATCCACTCATCAAGATTCCTCTTGAAGAGAGTCAGTGAGGGACTCTGCCTAACCTGGACTGGGATTTTATTCCAGAGTGAAGGGAGCCTCTGGGTTATGAATCTGTCCCTCCAGCATGTCCTATTTATTTCAGTGCTGAGGTTCAAGTCTCTCGAGCACGTAGCGCGATGGGATTTGGATTTTCTGAGGTGCAGCATGTCTATTAATTCCGGGTTGGACATGGCTTTATACGTTAGGCACAGATCACCTCTGCGCAGGTGGTATGCCACTGAGTAGAGCTGGAGTTTCTTTAACCGGGCAGCATATGGCATCTGTTTGAGCCCTTTGATCCTCTTGGTGAGGTACTTTTGGGGTCTTTCCAGTTGCTGCAGGTGTCTGGTAAGGTACATCCCAAAAGGGACATTGTACTCAATTATGGGCCTGATGAGGGATGAGTAAAGAGGCACGATGACCTCCCCTGATGTACATGTGAATCCTTTCATGATTAGGTGGGCTGTATAAAATGTTTTTCTAACCACTTTGGCCACGTGGTTGTCAAATGAGAGATTGCTATCAACTTGGGTCCCCAGGTCCCTAATTACTTCTTCTGTACGTAATGGATTACCACCTATGTAGTAATTTGTGGGCACTTTGTTTTTTTTTTTTTTCGCAAAACTCAGTTATTCAGAGGCTTGTTGTGCAATTGGACATAGTTACAAATACTGGCATAAATTACAGACATATGTGCAAGTGTGCATGTTCGTACATTTAAAAAGTGGACTTGGGTTGCATTGTGTTTTACTGTAATTTGTTGGCATGGCAGACGGATTTTGAAAACAATCACCACTTGTATTTGATCAGAATATTGCAGAAAATTGGAGAAAATTTGAGCAAGTGTAGAATATTTTTATACAAGCAGCTTATTCTGACAAAGATGCATGCACCAGGGCATTCATTTTGCTAAACCTAGCTTGGTCAGTGTCCATTGAAAGAGAGCATTCATTTGTGTGAGCACCAGCAGTATATGAAGGAGAAGGTGAAAAACATAATATTGTTGTACAGGCTGAATCAGGGGAAGATCCAGAGGCTTCGAAATGCAAATTCAGGGAAATGTGTAATACCCAGACAAATATTACATCACAGAGGCATTTGTTTTACACAAGATCAAAGGCCAGGAGAAACTTTTGCAACTTATATTACTGACCTCAGAAACAGAGCTGTAACATGTATGTTTGGTGACTTAAAAGATGAGTTAATAAAGGACAGGCTTGTGTGTGGTATTAATATTGCTGCAGTGAGAAAGATTTTGCTTCGTGACAGTGATTTAACACTGAGTAACGCTATTGAGATTTGCCAAATCCATGAAGTTACCGAAAGGCACAGAAGTATGCTTGCAAGTGATAAGAGCATGGTTTCAGCAAACTCCAGAGCAAATGTTGACAATATGTAACACATGGCTAGTAGAAGCAGACCTAAGCACATGGCAGCTGTAACTCCTGTGAATGTGGCAGGTAAAACCTGTAGTTTTCCAGCAAGTTCTAAGAAAAGGGCATGCTCAGTGCATTACAAGGGTGAGTCAGCAAAACTAGGGTTGCCACCTGTCCGTTTTTTTTTTTTTTTTTTTTTTTTCCTGGACTATCCGGAAATCAAATTAATTCTCTGGTAGTCCAGAAAACATGTACAAACTCCAGTATTCTGCTTCAGAAGAGGAAACCGACTATCGGAGTTTGTTAAATTAGCTGATTTACTATGCTTTTTTTTTTTTTTTTTTTTTTTTATACAGAAAAGCATAGTAAATCAGCTGAAAGCAGGCATCAGGAATGGAAAAATAAGGGCATTTCCCATCAGCTGATGTCATAATGGTGTCACAAAATGTGTGGAATGTGGGCACTGGGCAGAGTTACAGGAGTTGTGAGGGGTGTGGCCTTAGTCCGGTTTTAGCCACAATGAAAGGTAGCAACCCTAAGGAAAACCCAAATCAAGCTTTATTGTTAACTGTCGCAGTTGTGATGCCAATCGTGAGTCTAAAAGAGAAAAGTGCTTAGCATTTGGTCAGCAATGTCATAAGTGTAAAAAAATTGAACCGTTTTGAAAAGTTTTGCAAATCAATTAAACCTCACACAGTTATAAAGAAAGGTCACTTTAAAATGCAAGTTTATCACATAGAGAGCTGCAATTCCACTCTCTACTTAGATGGTGTGTCAGTGATTGGTGGAAAGGTTGATGCAGTAGATTTGTAGACAAAGAATGAAGTATTTTGTACTGTCCAGATCAATGGTAAAACCACCAAGCTCAAAGTAGACACTGGTTCAAAGTGTAATGTTATGTCAGCAGACACTTTTGATAAGGTGAGAGCTGGTGAGCAACTAAATGTGGCCAGTTGTGCAAAACTTGTTGCTTATGGAGGTGAAGAAATTCAAACCGAAGGCTCAGTAGTGCTTTCATGATATTTGGCTAGGAAGTGCTACAGCTTACTATTGTATGTAGTCCAAAGACCTGTGCAGTCACTAGTGGGTCTCAAAGACAGTTTGAGAATGATTTTGCTTTCCTTTACCAAAGAAGTTCATCATACATATCCTAGTTCCAATTGTACTGAAGCTATTTTCTCTGAATATGCTGATGTTTTCGATGACAAGTTGGGCAAACTTCCGGTTGTGTATTCTATGAAGTTAGACCCAGAGGTCAGTCCAGTGGTCAGACCAACAAGAAAAGTTCCAATAGCTGTGTAGAATAAGGTCAAAGCTCAGTTGGATAAAATGGTACAGCAAGGTCTAATTTGTCAAGTTACAGAACCAACTGAATGGGTGTCATTCATGGTGTATTGACCCAAGAGATTTGAACAAAGCATTAAAGAGACCACATTACCCTATGCAAGCAGCTGAGGAAGTCACTGCCCTGATACCAAATACTACAGTTTTTTTTCTGTCTTGGATGCAAAAAGTTCATTTTGGAAAGTGATGCTTGATGGCAAATCTTCACTACTGACTTCTTTCAGTACACCATTTGGAAGATATAGATTCCTCAGGATGCCATTTGGAATAAATTCTGCAAGTGAAGTTTTTAGCGTGCAGTGGAGCCAATATTTTCAGGTTATCCTTGTGCCATAGTAATAGATGATTTATTGGTTGGAGGCAATGCTGAAGCAGAGCATGACAGAAACATTAGAAGAGTTCTAGAGAGAACACGTGAAGTGAACCTAAAGCTCAAACCTCTGAAGTCCACATTCAGACTACCAGAAGTTACATATATAGGTCATTTATTTACAAGACTGGCTTGTGACCAGACCCATCTGAGCAAGCAGCCATTCTTGAGATGCCAGCACTAGATAATGTCCAAGCTCTACAACGTTTTCTTGGTATGGTCAACTATCTAGGCAAGTTTATACCAGACTTCAGTGAGTTGACAGCACCTTTGAGAGAGATAACGTGCATAAATGTTGCATTGTCTTGGTTGGAACAGCACCAGAGTGCATTTGAAGGCCTTAAGCAGAAAATTGCCACCCTACCCACATTGTTACTACGATGTCAATAAACCAGTAATCCTGAATGCTTTATAATTTGGTCTTGACGCAGTTATTCTTTAAGAAGGCAGACCAGTACCCTATGCATCTAGATATCTTAACCAAACTGAAATGCAATATGCTCAAATTGAGAAAGAACCTTTGGCAATAGTATTTGCATGTTCAAAGTTGCATTATTATATCTATGGTCGAACTATTCAGATTGAAACTGATCACCAACCTCTAGTCACTATTTTAAAGAAGCCTATGCATTCAGCTTCAGCGTAATTACAAAGAATGATGCTCAAATTGCAAGTACATCTTCAAAATGGTCTATACAAAAGGCAAACTTTATCTGGCTGATACCTTATACAGATCGCACAGAAATACAATGGAACAGCTTCATGCGGAGAATTTTGACTTTGATGTGATGGAAGTGCATAATTTTTCTACCACGAGACTTGATGAGCTGACGGAGCATACAAAGACTGATCCAATTTTGCAAAAGCTCAAACGGTACATTAATGTAGGATGGCTGTCAAAGCAGCCTAGTGTACCACCTGAAATGCAAACTTATTTTCCTTGCAGAGATGAGATGTTGATGGAAGATGGCATTATTTTCAAGTGTCCTAAAATTGTTCATGTTAATGTAGTCCAATCTCACCTCCATTCTTACCCGTGGGTTCGGAGCCGAACCTCAGCTCCAACTCGGCCATATTCTAGCTCGAAGTCTTCAATAGGCTCGTGACAAAGAGGTATCCCATCATGCAACAGGTCTATTCCCCAGATCTCGTTTGCCGCTTGTTACGCTCAGACGTTTGCCGCTTGTTACGCTCAGACGTGGTCTCGCTTTTGGCTGTGGCTAAGTATACTGTTTATAAAATTTTTATAAACTGTTGATTTGTTGTTGCTCAAAAAAAGCTATTTTCATAGCTCTGTGTGTGTAGTAGTGGTGTTTTACTGCCTTTGTTTTGTTTCTCTTGCTGTTTTTTGTGGCCTTGTCTTTGGCCGTTTTGGTATCCCGTTCATTTCTTTCCCCACAGGCTAGGCCCGTTTAAGTTAAAGGACCTAGTCCTCCCCATTGTTTGTGTGATCTTTGGTTTGGCGCTCCATTCTGTTAGCGCTAGTGTTGTTGTGTCTGGCTAGTGGTGCTATCCTGCCTTTGTTTCCCCGGGCTAGGCCCGTTTAAGTTAGAGGACCTAGTTCTCCCTGTTGTCTTTCCCACCGGTTTCTAGGCCGTTTTAGTTAGAGGCTCTGCTTCTCGTGCGGGGTTAGTTGGATCTAGTGTGTGTACGTATTACTTTGTTCCTTTCAGCATGTCCAAGGATTCTAAGGAACACAGGCCTTTGGGCTTTAAAAAGTGTGTTGAATGCAACAATAAAATGTCTTTAACTGATGGGCACTCTGTGTGCGTGTACTGCTTGGAGGCTATTCTCCTCCAAGAGTCCTGCTTGTTTTGTCATTCCTTCAGTCCCCGTCTGCTACAGGAGAGGAAGAACAAGCTCATTTTGAAAGGACTGCTTAAACACTCCTTCGAGAAAGACTTGGTTGAGTCTTCCAGTGCATTATCCTCTCCAGCTAAAAAGGACAAAAAGACTTCTAAGAAGCGCTCTCCAGCTCCGGCTGTTTCTTCGGAGCCGCCAGAGAAAGTTGCTAGAACAGCTTCTCCTTCTTCAGTTCCATTGTCCTCAGTGCCGACAGAAGGTAGACTCTTGATTAAGTCCATATCGGCTCCCAGCATTTCGGAGCTGGTCACAGATATTTTGGTTTGGAGCCGGTCTCCAGTTATTCTACCGGTTTCTCCTTCTCGCAAGTCCCCTTATGTAGGGAGATCCAGATCTCCTACATTATCCTCCAGCTCTTCCAGGACCTTTTCCGATGAAGTTGATAGGGTGGTGAAGAAACTGCTTCAGTCATCGGTGTTGGCCAAATTGATTTTGGCTCCGACCCAGTCGGCTCTGGAGCCTGTGGCCTCTTCATCCTTTGTTGTTGTTCCTCCGAGCCTTTCTCAGCCTTCGGAGACAGAGTTGGCGGTTCCGTCGGGTGCCGTTTGGTCGGTTCCAGTAGCCTCACCTGGCTTCTCTGTTCCCATTTCCACTCCAACCCCATCGGCTCCGTCCACGGGGTCAAGGGTCCACGGTTCTCTGGTCGGACCCGAGGGGGAGGGATCGGATCGATCTTCATCAGTTCCGAGCCTTTCTCTCGGTGCTTCGGCTCGAGTGAGCTTGGACCCGACATCTGCTTCGGACCTCACCTCCTCGGTGCTGAGGGCTACTATTGTTTCCTCTATGGACAGTCTGCCTTCGGAGCCGGGGGGATCAGCCTTCGAGGTTATGAGGAGCTTGCCGGCCATGTCCTCAGCTGCATCCTATGGCACCGATAGTCTGCCACCTCCAGCACCGGTGTCAGTTTCAGATCATGCTCTATCCATGGGCAGCGGAGACCCTAAGACTCAGGATACCTCCATGAGTGGTCCCCAACTTTCTGACGTCTCCCCAGAGTTTTTGCCTGAGGAGCCCGCCAGAAAGCGATTGTGCAAGAGGAAACACCTTGACTCCCCGGATGAGTCTCTCACGTCGGACATTGACCTCGAGGAGTTAGAGGGGGTCCCCCAAGTCATCTTCTGAAGATATCTCTTTTTCAGATATCCTGGAGATCTTGAAGCAGAAAGGCTGCTGGCCCTCCAAATCTCCTTCTGATGAGGAGTCAGTATTCCTGAAGGCTTTCGGGTCTCAACCCTCCGGCTCTTGGGATTCTCCCCCTTTTGATGAGCTACTAGATCTTGTCTGTCGAAAGGTGTGGGAAACTCCTGACACTGTGGAACCAGTCCCTAGGAGACCCAATAAGTGTTTGTCCGCCCCCTCTGACAAGGAATATCTAACTAAAGGCTTCCCAGTAGATGACATGGTGGTGGCAGCGGCCACCAAGAAGGAACTTTGTCTACTGTCCATCTGCCTAACAAGGAGTCCCGGGCTATGGACAGGTATGGGAAGCATGTGTTTGCCTCAGCAGACTTGACTCTGCAGTCGCTGAACTACTTGACACATTTTACAAGGCTCCAGAGAGATCTCCTAAAAGAGCTAGGAGATTCTCTGCAGGGTAACATTTCTGATGACGTGGAACAGAAGGTCAGTGCACAGATGTCTACCCTAAATTCCCTTACCAACTCCTGCATGAGGCTGAGCTTATACGCAACTGATGGAGCGAGTAGGGCTGCGGGTTCCGGAGTCTCTCTTAGGATACACTTCTGGATGCGCCTGTGCAGTTTCGTGGAGGTTTTCAAGTCTACATTCACCAACGCCCCCTTTGATGGTTCATCGTTGTTCGGAACCAAGGTGAAGGACACTCTCACTAGGTGCGAACAGGAAGGAAAAACCCTGTCTGCCGTGGGAGTCCATTTTTTCCATGCCTTCTAGATCTTACCCCAAGGGCCAGAAGGGTGGGAAAATGTGGTTCAGAAAGTCGCAGAGGTTTTACAGGGTGCACAAATTGATTCCCTTTCCGGAGGCAGGGGAGTGGGTAGAAATTCAGGTAGACACTGCCCTAGAGGCAGAGGGGTCCAGCATAACCAGGAGGACCGTGATTCCTTTTGTGGATGTTCTTCGTGTTTCACTATTGCAGTCATTACATTTGGGTAATCTGCTGGCAGGTTGCCCTCAGTCGGCCTGATTAACAAAGTCTTGGGTCCTGCGCCGGTTGCTGTCCCTTCTTCCATGACGTCAGCTCATCAGGGGTGTAAAACATGCAGCCGACTCCATTTTCATCAGTCTTTCTTGCCGCGCAGTGCCCGAAGCAAAAGCAGTTCGCAAGTGCCGGTCGGCCGACTCCTGAAATATTCGTTTTCAAGTTTCAGAATCAAAGTCTTCAACTAAAAGCTAAGTACCCCGTTGGGGAAACTTATTCTTGCTCCTTACCGATGTCAGTAAAAGTTAATAATTGTATTGCTTGTGGGAAGCAAATACCCCATAAGGATTTTCATTTGTACTGTATTCCATGCCTAGGCCCTGTCCCACAACGTGCCTTCTGTCGGTTTTGTGCTAATTTTAATTAACGCACTATCAAACGTCAGTATATTTTTGCTTCTGAATATTTTGGCCCGAGATTTAACTATCCAGAAATGTTGTCAGTTAGCAATCCGACTACCTGAATTTCTAAAAAAATGCAAAGAAAAGGCAGAGACAGACCGTCGAGGTCCAAAACCGACGACAAAGCTTCTTCTAAGCCAGTCGCCGGTACTCAGTGAGGCGCTTTTGCAGCCCCTTATACCCACTACTTTTGATTCGCAGGCCTCTACTGAGACCCATTTGGAGACCGGTATGCCGCAAGATACTTTAAGTATTGAACCCACGGATGTTTCTACCTTGGATGGGTCTGGACCCGCTGAGCAGGAACCGGCTTCTGAGGGTGTTTTCAGGCCTAAAGATTTGTATATTAAACCAAAGCCAACTTCAAAACTAAGGTCAAAATCTACTTTTTTGTCTAAAAAACTGACTCTTGGGCCATGTGTACAGGCCCCAATGCCTAAAAAACAAATGATCAAAATTGCTGAGGATTTAATTACCTTGATCAGGGGTACCCATCCCCCTCCTGCTAAGAGGCCTAGGCAAGGCACTGACTATGAATCTTCAGATCAGATTTCTATCTCTTCTGATTCATCTTTTGATCAGGAATTACCTATTCCCACTTATTAGGACTCTGATGCAGAAGATTCTATCCCTTCTGCTTCTCCTCCTGAGGATTTTTCTTTGGGAGAAACTTTGCATACCTTAAGGGAACAGTTTCACTGGGAGAGTCAGGATTTCTCAGAATCTAAAAAGAGACTTAGGGACTTCCTTCCTCTTACTCAGCACAGACCTTTGGCTATACCTCCTGTTCTAGACATTTTTGATGATGTTTTCTCAGAATCCAGTTTGACTCCTAGTAAGCCAGACATATATTACAGGGTTCCTGACTCCCACAAATTCCTTTTTAAGAACCCTACTGCTGACCCTGAAACCATTTCTCAGGGTCCCAAGGGCATTAAAGCTTCTACTGCTAAAAATCCTACCCCTTCTGATAGAGATTCCTGGGCGCTGGATAGAGGGGTAAGAAGGTTTACACGTCTGCAACCTTGGCAATCAGAGCTTTAAACTGTCAATTTCATATGCTTAAATATCAACAGCATGTCATGGGCTTACTTAAACAGAAAATGATGTTAATTTCTGACTGTGTGGAAAATAGAGTTGCAGGATTTATTGCATTCAGCTGAACAAGTTGGAAAAAACATATTGTGCAATGTGGTTTTGATTCCTTGGAGGCCTCTTGCATGGCTGCTGTAACTGGATCTGTGATAAGAAGGCATGCTTGGCTCAAGGAGCAAAATCTGCCTGACTATGTTAAAGCAAAATTGTTGGATGCTCTTTTACAACAGGACAGTCTATTTGGTAATAAGGCAGAAGAAGTTTTGAAAAAGATGGAAGATAAAGGTAAATCTATGCAAACTGTAAAAGATTTCCTGCAAGTGCAGCCACCCAGGCACTGGCCTACTAACAACTGGTCTTTTCCAGTACCCACCAGAGCCGTTCAGGGCAAACCCAGACATACCAAAGGCTCCAAGTTTCAGTCACAAGGAACTTACAGAATAAAGCAATGGGGTGCTTCCACCTCCAAATCTGGAAAGTAACAAGGCACCTCCCTACGGTAAACGGTCTCAATGACTTTCCCCTGCAATCACCAAGCACTTATCTTTTGGCTGCCCCTTTGGGGGGAAAACTAGCACTTCATGCATGAAACTGGCAACTGATTACCCAGGACAAGTGGGTTTTAAATATAGTATCCCAGAGATACAGATTTCATTTCCACACGTTGCCAACCCCAAACGGATGGCCAGATCTGCCTCCAAATCAGTGGGCAGAGGCCCAGAAACAAGTTATGTCCCTCATGAATATGGGGGCTATTCAACCAGTTCCAGAAAAGGAAAAGGGACAAGGTTTTTATTCAAGACTTTTCCTGGTACCCAGAAAGGACAAATCATGGCGTCCAATTCTGGACTTATCCATTCTAAATACTTTCCTGGACATTCCAAAGTTCAAGATGCTGACTCTACAACAGTTACTACCTATGCTAGGCAAGGATGCCTGGTTGGTAACTCTAGACTTAAAAGAGGCTTACCTGCATATCCCAATCAGGGAATCTTGCAGAAGATACCTCCGCTTCAAAGCAGGCTATTTGCATTACCAGTTCTCTGCACTGCCCTTTGGCTTATCTACTGCGCCCAGGGTCTTCACAAAGTGCCTGGCACCAGTAATTGCATTTTGCAGGCAAAGAAATATTCATATTTATGCTTACCTGGACGATTGTCTAATTCAGGCAGAAAACAAAGACACTCTTCTAAAACATCTGGCATTTGTAAAAAGACTTCTAATTTGTCTAGGGTACACTATAAACGAAAAGAAATCACAACTGGTACCCTCTCAAATAATTACATTCCTGGGTGCAAGCTTGAATACAGCCGCCCAGATGACTTTCCTCATGACAGGAAAGCAAATTAAATTGATGACTTACTTCAAACAAGTGGCCACAAAAACTCGGCTATCTGCAAGACATATTCTGCAGGCCTTGGGGTTCATGGCCTCCTGCATCCTAATAATTCCATATGTAAGGCTGCGTATGAAGAAACTTCAATGGTACCTAAAAAGCTTATGGAGTCAACATTGTGACAGCCTGGAAACTGATTCCTATCATTCCTTGCCTGCAGCTAGAGTTCCTATGGTGGACAGAGGCCTTACACCAAAACAAGGGACTGTCATTCATTCCACACCCTGCCGCCCAAACCCTGACTACGGATGCATCAGATTATGATTGGGGGGGGTGTCTGGCAGAGAGATGCATTCAGGGCAAATGGAGCCCAAATCAAATGCACCTTCATATCAACCAGAAAGAGATGCTAGCTGTACAGAATGCTCTGACAGCCTTCAAGGACTATCTTCATCCAGGACATCTACTGATAAAGACAGGCAAAACCACAGTTATGTGGTACATAAACAAGCAGGGGGGTACCCATTCCTACCCCCATTGCAGACTAGCCATGGCATTGTGGAACATGGCTTTGACTTATCAAATACATCTACAAGCTCAATTCCTGCCAGGAAAGCAAAATACTCTGGCAGTCGAACTAAGCAGAAATCTTATGGACCCACACGAATGGAAACTGGATCCGCAAATCTTCAGCATATTGGGACGCAAATGGGGGGAGCCCAGACATAGATCTTTTTGCCTCACCCCAAAACTATCAGTTGGACAAATTCTGCACAAGAATTCATCACAAAAAAGCTTGGAAAGTGGATGCTGTATCCTTCAGCTGGAAAAATCTATCAGTCTATGCCTTTCCCCCTCTACCTCTGCTCTCCAAGGTCTTACTAAAAGTCAGGCAGGAAAAAAACAAAAATGATTCTGATTGCTCCAGACTGGCCTTGCCAGCACTGGTTCCCACTCCTGCGCAATTTGTCAAATCTTCCTCCGTGGTACCTGCCTCAGACACCTTGCCTACTGTCTCAGCATAACTATCAAATTCTGCACACTCGGCTCCAAACTCTGAATCTTGCAGCATGGCTAATCAACTAATACCACCAGTTACATCTCTCAGCAAACCTGTGATGGATATCATTTTGGAGGCTAGAAGGCAGAGTACTAGAAAATCTTATGCTGACAAATGGAAAAGATTCTGTGCCTGGAACCAAGCACAAGGAATAAGCACAGCAACGCCCAATATTCCTCAGATTCTGCAGTGCTTAACTGAGATGCTTCACAAGGGCCTATCTTTTTCTTCCATAAAAGTCCATGCTTCTGCCATTTCACCTCATTACAACACAGAGCTTCCCCTCTTTTCTCATCCTCTGCTAAAGCAGTACCTCAGAGGGGCAAAAAAAAGACCTCCCAGGAGAGCACCAACTACTGCATGGGACCTCCAATTTTGTTTTGGAAAAACTCACTCTGCCTCCTTTTGAGCCGGCTGCTACTGCTGACTTAAAATTCCTCTCTTGGAAAACAGCTTTTCTTTTAGCAGTCACTTCAGCTAGAAGGATTTCAGAACTACAGGCTCTTATGTCAGTGGAGCCTTCCATTATTTTTTACCCAGACAGGGTGGCCCTCAGGACCAATCCATCCTTTATGCCTAAGGTTGTATCGAGTGTGGCCCTTAATCAGACTATTCATCTGCCAACTTTCTTCCCAAATCCACAAAACAAGGGTGAACAGATTCTGCATTCATTGGATGTACACAGACAACTAAGATTCTACTTAAACAGGACAAAATCTGTAAGAAAATCACAACAATTGCTGGTGGCATTTGCTGCAGGGGCAGAGGGAAAGGCTATTTCGAAGCAGACTATTTGAAAATGGATAAGCCATTGTATTCATTTCTGCTACATGCACCATGGTAAACCTATCCCTAAGGGGATCAGATCTCATTCCACCAGTGCTGCATCTACTTCTGCAGCCTTTCTCAGAGGGGTTCCTATGAGAGACATTCTAGAAGCTGCCACCTGGAGCTCAGTTCATACGTTCACCAAACATTACCATTTACCTCTCTTCTCTAAATCCAGAGCTGGCTTTGCCACTGCTGTCCTGCAGGGCCTTATAGCTGCTCCTAATTCTGTATAAATCCATCTTCCCAACCATAGCTTTGGTAATCTACCCAAATGAAACGACTGCAGCAGTGAAACACGAAGAACATAGTACAGTTGTGTACACTTACCATAAATGTAGATGTTCGAGTGTATTCACTGTTGCAGTCCTGGTTACCCACCCTCCAGCCCCCTGTTTTTCTAATACTATACCTCAGCTTTCTTTTATTATACTTTTTGGTGTATTTGCTTTTGTTTGGAGGTATATTTTTTTGTTTTCTAAATTATATACATATATATATATATATATACATACATACATATATATATATATATATATATATATATATATATATATATATATATATATGTATGTATATATATATATATATAATTTTTTTTTTTTTTTTTTGGGGGTACCTGACATCTGGGGCAAGAAAACCGATGAAAATGGCGTCGGCTGCATGTTTTATACACCTGACGTCATGGAAGAAGGGACAGCAATCGGCGCAGGACCCAAGACTTTGTTAATCAGGCCGACTGAGGGCAACCTGCCAGCAGATTACCCAAATGTAATGACTGCAACAGTGAATACACTCGAACATCTACTCTTCTCCTCCTCCGCCAACCAAGAGAATCCCAGACGTTCCACCCAGTCACAGGGATTCTGCAACTTTAGAAATAAAAAAGTTGCTTTCGAAGGGAGCCTTCCAGCTTGTTCCTGCGGACCAAGTAGGATTAGGGACTTACTCCAGATTCTTTTTAGTGCTGAAAAGAACAGGGGACCTGAGACCCATCTTGGATCTCAGCCGATTGAACCTTCATGTACAAAAGTCTACGTTCCCGCATGGTCACCTTACAGTCAGTACTCCCTCTGTTAGGGAAAGATGTTTGGATGGGCTCCATCAACCTCAAGATGCTTACTACCATATCAAGATGGACAGGGCCTCTACGCTTCCGGCTGGGAGCCAGTCATTTTCAGTTTTATGCTCTGCCCTTTGGTCTCACCACAGCCCCCAGGGTGTTCACCAAATGCATGGCAGTGGTAACGGCTCACTTGAGACGTCAGGGATTCCAAGTGTATCCGTACCTGGACGACTGGCTCCTTTCTGCCACCACCAGGCGTCTACTGTTACAGACCAGGGATGCCACCATTACACTGTGCCAAAGGTTAGGAATTACTCTAAATTGGAAACAATCTGCCTTGTTGCCCTTGCAGCGTGTCATTTTTATTGGCGCCAAGCTAGATATGGTGCTCATGAGGGCCTTCTTACCAGAAGAGAGAATTCTGGCTTTACAACAGCAGGTCTATGCCTTACTACCATTAAGGAAGATCAAAGCAAAAGTGGTCCTCAGGTTGTTAGGGACAATGGCTGCCACGATCATGCTAGTTCCCCTTGCCAGACTACACATGAGGGTTCTTCAGTGGCTGCTTTTCGCCCAATGGTCATTATATCATCTTCCACTATCCCATTCTATTCTGATTATGGACACATGCAAGCGGGATCTATGCTGGTGGCTTCAGGCCAGCAATCTCAACGTGGGCAAACCCTTTGTCCCATCTTCTCCAGTTGCCACAGTGACCACGGATGCTTCCCAGATCAGTGGGGGGGGCATTATCTTGGCAGGACTGTCCAAGGCACGTGGCAGGATTACGAGACCTATTTGCATAACAATGTCCTGGAGATAAGAGCAGTGCTATTAGCATTGCAAGCACTTCAGAGCTTTCTCCCTCTAGGGACAATTGCAATCCACTCAGGCAACATGTCACTGGTATGGTACCTGAACAAACAAGGAGGAACCAAATCATACCCCCTTTGCAGAGAGGCACTTTGAGTTTGGCAGTGGGCGGTGTCTTCCCAACGTTTTCTAGTTGCAATGCATACCAGGGAAGTCCAACATGATTGCCGACAGGCTGAGCAGAGCTATCCTAATGCCTCATGAGTGGTCCCTGAAGAATTATGTTGCGAAAGAGATATTCCACAGATGGGGTCAGCCTTGCTGCGATCCATTTGCCAGCCCCCTCAATGCCAAATGCAGCAGCTACTTCACCCTTATCCCCCTGGAGGGGGAGACAACTAGGGACGCTCTGGCTCACGATTGGCCCTCCGGTCTTCTTTATGCCTTTCCACCATTACGTCTCATATCAAAGGTCATTCAGAAAGCACAGTCTTTGGGAAGCAAAATGATCATCATTGCCCCACACTGGTCTTGTCAGATTTGGTTTCCCTTCCTTCAACCCTAGCTAATGGACAAGCCCTGGATTCTGGACCTAGCTCCAGATCTGCTGACTCATATGTCAGAACAGTTCCATCCCTCCATCCAGACCCTCAAGTCGACAGCTTGGCTGCTCCAGTTCCGTCTTTAGTCAGGCTTCATAATTTTTCTCAGGAAGTCGTCCATATTCTATCATCTTCCCACAAGTCTTCTACCAGGAAGACTTATTCCAGTAACTGGAAGAGATTTTCTATTTGGGCCTGTGAGAGACGTATTGATCCTTATACGGCACCTATTTCAGCAATATTGGAATTTCTTTCTCAATTATTCAGTCAGGGGTCGGCTGCAGCAACCATTAAAGTACAATTGGCAGCGATTTCTACCTTTCACATTACTAATGAGACCAACATTATGTCTCATAGGCTTTGTAGGGCTTTTCTGAGAGGGACATTGTTACTTCGACCTCCAGTCTTTGATCCGGTGATGTCATGGGACCTCAATTTTGTACTACAGAAGCTCACTTCAACTCCCTTTGTGAGCCCGCAGCTACGTGTAACATTAAATTCTTGTCATGGAAGACAGTATTCTTTGCAGTCATAACTTTAGCTAGGCGAGTCTCTGAACTCCAAACATTATCGATTAAGCCACCTTATTTGGTGTTTCACAAATATAGGGTTTCCTTAAGAACCAACCCTTCTTTTGTTCCAAAGGTTGCCTCTGTTGTCAGTATCAACCAATCCATTGAGTTGCCGGTGTTTTTTCCTGAATTCTCCAACAAGGCAGAATTTAAGTTTCATCAGCTAGATGTTCATAGACAATTGCGTTTCTGTTTACATAGGACAAAAGATTTCAAGAAATCAGATCAAATGTTTGTCTCTTTTTCAGACACTAGACTTGGGGTTCCTGTTTCTAAGGTAATCTTGTCTCGCTGGATCTCTGATTGCATCTCATTTATTTATGCTTCCAATGGCAAAGAATTACCCTTTAAAATGAGGGCTCATTCTACACGATCTGTGGCTACCTCAACTGCGTTTCAGGCTAGGATGTCTATGGTTGATATTTGTGCTGCAGCAAAATGGGCTTCGTCTCATAACTTTATTAGTCACTACAAAGTAGATCTGATATCTAGAGGTAGATCTTCCTTTAGTTCCATGGTGCTCAAGAGTATTTTTCATTGAGCCACCCAAGATCAAGGTGCTAGGGATGCTGTCCCACGGGTAAGAATGAAGGCGAGATTGGACTACATAACATCAAGAAGTTATGTACTCACTGTAACCTTCGATGTATGTAGTCCATCTCGCCTTACATTTTTACTAACCCTCCCTCCTTCCCCCTCCTGGAGGACCTGGGGTATTGTCTCTAGGTGTCAGTAGTCCTTTCTGTTGGGGTTGGTCTTCTTCTCAGTGTGTACGTGTGTGAGCTTGCAGCAAGCAAGATCTGGAGAATAGACCTGTTGCATGATGGGATACCTCTTAGCCATAAGCCAATTAAAGACTTCGAGCTAGAGTATGGCCGAGTTGGAGCCAAGGTTCGGCTCCGAACCCACGGGTAAGAATGTAAGGCGAGATGGACTGCATACATCGAACGTTATGGTGAGTACATAACTTCTTGTTCCTGCTTCCTTACAACATTAATATATCTAGATTTTGCATCATGATCACCCAGGTACCGAATCTACCAAAAGAAGGGCGAGAGAGGAATAGTATTTTGGCCTTCTCTAGCAAAAGACATTGATAATGTATTTTTGTTCTTGTTCAGTATCCAGTACAAGTCTTTTGAGTGTGTACCTTTAACCCCTAGTGGGTGTGGCCTAAGCCTTTAAAAATGAAGTTATCACCTTACAATTCTAATAAATACTCATTGACAGAGGTCAAATATCAGTACAATTGTATTTGCCATCATGTATGCTTCAAGATAAAATATTCTGATACCTTGTATGTAGCGTGGTTTTGGAATTATTAATGCAAGTATGAACAAGTAATATTTGACGCCTAGAGGAGCAGTAGGGGGTAACTGCAGATGCACCTGGAGGCGTCACTGAGATGTAATGAGCTAAACTGCATTTGCAAAAAGAACCACTTCATCTAAGTCAAGTTCCTGAACGACCTTGGTCAACAGTAGCCACTGATATATTCGAGTGGAACAATCAGCATTACTTAGTGTTGGTAGACTCTTAGTCAAACTGGTTCATTATTGATTTGCTACCTAATCTGAAGTCCACTGCTCTTATCACAAAGTTAAAATGTCATTTCTCAGTCAATGGTAGTCCACACAAAGTTATTTCTGACAATGGTACCCAATTTACCTGTCAGTTTCTGAAATTTGCAGAAAAATGGGACTTTGTACATGTTACTAGTAGTCCAGAATACCCACAGTCAAATGGGCTAGCTGATTGTGCAGTACAGAGTGCAAAGTAATTACTAGAGATGTCAAAGCCTGATAATATGGATGTCTTTTTGAATTTATTCAATCTCAGAAACAACCCCATGACGATGTACTTGGCTCGCCTGCTCAGAGACTTCTATCTAGGCAAACCAGAACAACATTGCCTATCAGTTCCAGTCTGTTGAGGCCAAAAGCAAAGAACAGCCAAACAATCAGAGCCCAACTATACAGAAACCGTTCTTTCTAGATGTCCAGCTATAATAAATCGAGCAGATTTCTTTGTCCATTGAAAGAAGGTGAGAGTGAGGATACAAACGGTGAAAGGTTTCGACCGGATTGGTCAAGTAACAAGTATATGTGCCGAGCCGAGATCCTACTTTGTAGAATCTGAGGGTGTGGAGTACAGGAGAAACCACAGACATCATCTTCTTCTGTCAGAATCGATATCGCAGCATGGTTCCTGTGATACAGACTCTAGATTTCAGAGTAATCCAGACAATGTTTGAGAGTACAGCCGGAGAGTGAGCATGTATGAGTGTGATAGCTAGTTTGTTTATATGTTTAGGGGGAAGTACAGCTTCTGTGGGATTTCTTTCCTTCAGAAGCTGCTGGAAGTACTTCTTCCATCTGCCTTTGATGTCCTGTGGACTAGTGAGCAGGTTCTTGCTGACATCCCTTAAGAATGTTATACGATGAATATGTTCTGCATGTTTCTGTCTTTGCTTTGCAACCTGATGGAGTTTCTTTGTGCCATCTGCTGATTCATATTCCGGAAGCTGGTAGACCGGAGTGTTTTTTTTACTAGTTAACAGCCTTAATGAGGTGACTAACCTGGTGGATGCTCTTGGCTGTGTCTCCAGCCTTCTCCCGGCACTTTGAATTTAGAGGCCGTGTTTTGATCAGGGTTTTCCAAATGTGGAAAACCCCTAAAGCCAAGCTGTTCATCACCTGGAAAAATGCAGACTTCACCCTCTTCTAATTAGTTCAACAGGGAAAGGTGAAAGTTGAGGTTGGTACATTAGTTCTCCTATATTACAGACAATTCTTGTACATATTCCCACCATTCCTATTAATACAATGTTTCACCTCAAAGCTAAGAAAAAAAACTTTCTCATCACTCCATGGTAACAAAGAATGTCATGGCTTCAAGGTCTAAGGTCTGTAGTGTACAGGAAGGCCACATGATCCTAACCAGTGGGTGTCCCCCATGGTCATTGTAGCAGTCAGCTCCCCCTTGGGGTTTAGCTTGTGATGGTGACCCCCTCATTCTTCAGGACTTACTTTTAGGGAGATGTCATAGGTAATTGAAGGTGCTAGTAGGCCCTCTGCTTGGTGTACATATGCCTCCAGCTGGGAACAGTCCTTAATATGAGTAGAGAGTTACCCCGTACTAACCCAGCAGATCAGTTTACAGGTGACCTTTACATACGTCAGACACCTGTACTGTTTAGGTTCCAGTTATTCAATGGTCAACATGCATGTATCAGCTATTTCTGTGCATTATGACCTTGTGGAGGGCAGAAATTTGGAGCAGCAATGTCTGGTCAAACAGTTTCCTGAAAGTAGTGCTCATCTCCTGTCTTTCATTAAACAACCTCTTTACTCCGTGTGACCTGAATTACATGGTAGACAGATTTGGTTTTTCCAACTTCTGGTGCCTGTTAAATTAACAGCATTGTAGTCTGCTTTATCAAATGTTCCTGGTGAGTGCCATCCCCATGCTATGCAGTTCAGAGTTCAGCCTTATTTGCAGCAAACCATGTCTCGGTATTCTTTCATAAGAATATAAGTTATCTCAGGGCTAATTTTTGTTTCCACCAGAGCTGGTTTTGGTGGTCTCCATAAACCAGTACCAACCTCTGCATTTTGTTGATAGTAACAGAAATTTGCAAGGAGAGGGCATTTCACACTGTGAAGAGGTCATGTATTACAGAAGGAGGAGGGTGAGCAGGAGTTTAGGAAGATGAGACAACTGTTTTATGCCTTTTGCAATGGGGAGAAAGTGCTTATGGCTGCCAAGCAAATAAATTCCAAGTTGATTATCAAGTGGATTATTTGTTTGCCATCAGTTAGCCAGCTGTCAGTGGCAAACACTATGGTCAGAGCCCACTCCACTGTAATAGTAGCTGTTCCCAGGGTTTCTTCAGGCCTGTCTGAACATTTGCGCTGTGACTGGTTGATCTTCTGTGTGCGTATTCACCAAGCATTACCATTTCAACCTTGACATGGAGTCAAGTCATTTGAGACGTCATTATTCCAGTCAGTTTCCTGAGTTGTGTATTTCTGCAGTTCTCTGTGTCCTTCCACCATGGTTTGTACTGCTTGAGATTCATTCCAGTGGAATACCCATCAAAAAGGATCTTCAACATTATCTGCACTGAGTACATTCTTATTGTGTCATTTGATTTCCTAGAAGATCTTCTATCCATCCTCCTGTGGATGAATTGTCTTTTACTACTACAGCAGCTCTCAGTAGGTTGGAAAAAGTAAACATTTGTGTATCATTTGTTTAACAATGTAGTGTAAAACCTGCAGTATTCCTTGATTTACACTAAGGTGCTAGCTGTTGGCATGGTGCAAACTGAGTTTGGCAAAAGTGGGATTCAGAGACATGCATAATTAACATGGTGCTTAATACCATTAAATGCTGAGGCATGTCTCTCTGAATCACACATTCGAGCAGGTTTAACAACTGCTGATGAGCCCGTTATAGAACAGACTTTAATCGTGCAGTACTGAGTTGTGGGGTGTGCTGGTCCGATCTTCATCAACATCTTACCATTGTATAATCTTACTTCTCTGTAGTAAACAGTGTGGGTACACTGTTAATAGATGTGCAGTGGATATAAAAAGTGTACACACCCCTGTTAAAATGCCAGGTTTTTGTGATATAAAAAAATGAGTCCACAATAAATCATTACAAAACTTTTCCCACCTTTAATGTGACCTATAACCTGTGCAATTCAATTGAAAAACAAACAAATCTGTTAGGGGAAAAATATAAAAAAATAAAAAACGTACAATAAGCTGGTTGCATAAGTGTGCACACTCTTAAACCAATACTTTGTTGAAGCACCTTTTGATTTAATTACAGCATTCAGTCTTCTTGGGTACACACCTGCCATCAATTAAAGAGACTCTGATTAACCCCAAATAAAGTTCAGCTATCCTAGTAGGATTTTCCTGACATTTACACAGTTGTCTGCTACAGCAAAAGCCATGGTTCGCAGAGAGCTTAAAAAGCATCAAAGGTATCTCATTGTTGAAAGGTATCAATCAGGAGAAGGGTACAAAAAAATTTCCAGAGCATTGGATATACCATGGAACACAGTAAAGACAGTCATCAAAAAGTGGGAAAAATATAGGACAACATTGATGTTACAAAGAACTGGACATCCCTCCAAAATTGATGAAAAAACAAGCCAGAAATGGTCAGGTGACCTACAGCAACACTGAAGGAGATGCAGGAATTTCTGGCAAGTATTGGTTGTGTAGTATATGTGACAACAATCTCCCTTATTCTCCATATGTCTGACCTCTGGGGTAGAGTTGCAAGACGGAAGCCTTTTCTTACACAGAAAAACATCCAGGCCTGGCTAAATTTTGCAAAACAATACATAGTCTCCCAAAAGCATGTGGGAAAATGTGTTAGGGTCTGATGAGACCAAGGTTGAACCTTTTGGCCACAATTTCAAAAGATATGTTGAACACCTTCCCCACGGTGAAGCATGTTGGTGGCAGTGTCATGCTTTTCTTCCGCTGGAACTGGGGCTTTAGTTAAGGTGGATGCAATTACGAGCAATTCCAAGTACCAGTCACTTTTGGCCCAAAACCTTCAGGCATCTGCTAGAAAGCTGAAGATGAAGAGGAATTTCACCTTTCAACACGACGATGACCCCAAACATACATCCAGATCAACAAAAGAATGGCTTCAGCAGAAGAAAATTAAAGTTTTGGGATGGCCCAGCCAGAGCCCAGACCTAAATCCAATAGAAAATCTGTGGGGTGACCTGAAGAGGGCTGTGCACAAGAGATGCCCTCGCAATCTGACAGATTTGGAATGCTTTTGCAAGGAAGAGTGGCAAATATTGCCATGTCAAGATGTGCCATGCTGATAGACTCCTACCCAAGAATACTGATTGCTGTAATTAAATCAAAAGGTGCTTCAACAAGGTATTAGTTTAAGGGTGTGCACACTTATGCAACCAGCTTATTGTATTTTTTATATTTTCCCCTAACAGATTTGTTTTTCAATTGAATTGTACAGGTTATAGGTCACATTAAAGGTGGGAAAAGTTTTGAAATGATTTATTGTGGTCTCATTTTTATATCACAAAAACCTGGCATTTTAACAGAGGTGTGTACACTTTTTATATCCACTGTATACATTTGCTCTGCTCAGAGTTTTTGTACTAAGGATTTCTGTGAGTTGCCATACTAAATAACTTTTGAGGTAGTATAGTCATCCGTGCTGCACAGAGACCTGATTAATACAGACCATACCCATGCACTGCCACATTTGTACGAGGTTTGAAAATACCCATGCTGTTTACTTGTGAGTAGTTGTGCTAAAGATCAGTGAACTTTTTTCACATCCTTTTTCTTTCGCATACTTTGCAAGGCTTACAAGGTGGCCAAATGTAGACCATAGTTGTTTGTGGTCCAGCCACTTCAGTAGCCACAGAGTTTACCTCATGGTGTCTGTGTGTGTGTGTGTGTGTGTGTCTGTCTGTCTATCTGTTTATTTGGACCTCTGACTGTGGGATTTCTATGAGAAAAAAAAACACTAGAAATCTGACTGGGGAATTATCAAGCCATAGCCCTGCATAGGTTCCATCAGGGAGGGTGCTGTAGTAGATCAAGTGGTATAACCCAAACATGTCCATAATTTGGAGTCAAGTAGCTCATCACAGTATAAGTGAAAGTTTGACTATTTTGACTGAAAGCATTGCTCAACATTTGAGGGCTGTAATCTTTCAGGAACTGAAAGTAAGTTGATGAATTCCTTAGTGATGAGGATAAAAAGGGAGTCTCAACTTACTGCATAAAGAGAAGCCTGGAGCACTGAATGTACTCTTATTTGTTCTGTCATCTTGGTTCAGCTTGCATATTGAAACTGCTTTGACTCATTAAGAAAAAGGAAGTAAGCTAGTGCCTTATGTTGCTAAGACTGTTCATGGCTACTTTTAGAAGGTGTGGATCTACAGCCTGAAAATGAGTGCTCATATTTAGTTCAGAACAGATACTACTTTCTGTACTGCTGTTTTGAGAAGGTTCATACCCAAAGCCATATTTTTCCACATCCTTTGGTTGGTATTCCTATAAAAATGCATTGTAAAAATTATTAAAATATATATTAAGTAGTGGAATATACCTTGCATGTGGTGATCTCCCTTCGGCAAATTGTTTTTGTTCTCCAGTTCAATTTTTGGCTAAAGTATCTTCTCTGTGGAGTCTACAGTCACCCCTCTGTTCATGTGAAGTTTTTTCCATGTACTCCACTCCATCCTACCTCCCAGAGGCATGCAGGAGGTTGATTACTGATCTTGTAAACTGACTATAGGAGTGTGTGTGTGTGTGTGTGTGTGTGTGTGTGTGTGTGTGTGTGTGTGTGTGTGTGTGTGTGTGTGTGTGTGTCTGTGTGTCTGTGTGTCTGTGTGTGCATGCGTGCGTAGAATGAACTTCAGAGTCTTGTACCTGTTGGCTGCCAAGCTAGTCTGCAACTTCCCTCTGACCATGTAAAGGAAAGTTGTTGGAAGATGGATAAATATTTTTGTAAACTGTGGAAGAACCCCATCTCCTTACTGTAACATAATTTGGTCAGCACAGGTCTGCATCTGACACAGATTATGAAGGCATTGTAGATTCACCTTAGTCTCTAAAATGATGTTTAAGAGGCGTTTCTCGGACCTATCTTTGTTTACACTTGATGGCATAGTGCTGCCTTTCATGGTAGTCAGGTGTGTAGGTTTTAGATTGAGATTGATAGAAAAGATCTGCTGTTGTCACAGAAACTGATTCACAAACTCTAAAGTCTTGTTCTTTATTTCAGATACAACAGAAAACCTGAAAACATCGTCCAGTCTAGACAGCCAACAGCAAGATGCAGTATCGCCTGCTAGCCCCACGTTTAAAGTAAATGTAGATGCCCTCACTGAAGAGAATAGGGAAAAATTTGAGAGGGGGCCAGTAGCTCTGAATGGTGACATGAAAAAGGCTGCTGATTCATTCATGGAGAGCAAAACAGTACCTGGAGATATTACAATGTAAGATTTTTTTGCATTGTTTTTTATCTGTAGTTTCTTGTCTTGTTTACCTTTCATACAGATTAATGTGGAGGTCACTGCTGCTGTTGTTTAGTGAGCCAGTGAGTTAAACGTATGTACAAATGCAGTGTTCTGCTGGATAAGTTTTCTTTTTAGTGTCAGCTTTTAATTGGGCTATTTGTGCATAATGGTGAACAGCTGTGACCAGTTCCCAGTAAAACTCAAGCTAAGAAGCTCATGAATGTTGGATAAAATGGAAGATTTAAAAGGTCAGGGTTGTGTCACTGTTTTTGAAGTTAGTCTTTGTCAGCAGACTAAAGCTAAAGAAATAACCTTGTCATTGGGTAGCACTCACCTGGAGCTGTTTTTTTCCAATATGTGTCGCACCTTGTCTGTTAGAGATAGTTTCACCAGTCATCAGAGACACAGTGATAATAATCTTAAATGTGGAGTGGTCCTGTTTTTCCTTCCTGGTGCCTTATTGAAAATAGGTTTACCTGGAGTTCCTTTGTTTATCTTATGTTGTAACATTGATTAACCTATCTGGTGGGTCTATGATTAGGTTCATGTCCTGTATCAACCAGTTTGACATTTTTTGCCTGAAGTTCCTTCACTTATGATCTTTCATTCTTACACCGTAATGCATCATGACAACACTGTTTGCCCCTGAAACCACAATTTCTTTCTGATAGTTGCACAGTTCAGATCTCAAACCTAAATTAGGTCATGGAAAATGTTCTCTGTGTTTTGTCTGTTACCTAAATTGCAAAACTGCCTGCACCAGCAATAGTATTCCTTTTGCTGGCCAGATTCCAGGCTGTAGCCCCTTGAATTACAGTGGGGTAGGTTAGGAGTTATAAATGAGATTGAAAGCTGATCTTAACTGGCCTCATCGCAGTCCAAGCATGAGTCATTGGCCCTGGTAGAGGAGGGCCCACCAGGTCTTCCCACACTAGGGCTCTCATAGTTCAGGCCTTGAAGTCTAGTGGGACCTGTCCATGCTGTTGTAGGTCAGTTGCCGTAGAAAACAAAACATGACCTGATGCTAGAACTGGGTGCAGTCCTTTCACATCTTCTTGTCACCATTGACAGACATACCTCTAAGTGTTAGCTCCCTTCCTTCTGATTCCCGATTTGTATCTCTTAGCTCAGCTGAATGCATGACTGACATGCAGTGTTATATCCCTGGCAGGACAGGAGAATGTTCTCCTTCTTGGCTTCCTGTGAGGAGTCTGAAGATATAGATCCATTATCTCTAAGACATATAAAGATGCTTTGTCTGCATTAGTCAGCAACTCCCCTTCAAAAATGGTCCATTCTTTAGAAATGCCCTGAAGTCATGAAGTGTCTTGTTGACTGGCCTGTTGCCACTTCAGTCCTTCTCCATAGAAACATTTTGGAGAGCACTGGGGAAAAAGGAAGAGAGGATCCTTCAGTCATGTCTCTCTAAGCCAGCTCTTAAGGATGTCATCTATACAGCTTAGTAATACCTGGACACTGCTCTTCTGGCTCCCAGAAAAGCAGATGCTTTCTGTAAACCCCCAGCTAACATTATTGAGCTAGTGATCAGACATATCCCTATGCTGACTTCTTTGTAGTCTTGGTTCCAGCACAGGACCCAGAAACCATGGCAGTTTACCTCCTTGTCACCAGACAGTGAGTCTAAAGCCTTGGTCATTGACAGCATTGTTGTGTTCTTATATTGGATGTTAAGAGTCTTCAGCTGCTGTTCTCCCTTGTCCACATTCCAGTCATTCCTAATGGACCAGCCCCCCTGGAAGAGCTTTCCCCTTTGTCACGTTCTAGACTCTGTCAAGAAAGATTAATATTTTCTCAGAAGTGGCCTTCCATGTGGTCTGCTGTAGTTATTACTAGTGCTAAGGCTAGGACAGCTAGCTGCCATAGGTATGTAACTGCACAGGATGGCCTGATCGGGATGTTCTGCCATAAGGAAGAGCTCAGTCATCCCATTCTGGACGCCCTTCTCAAGGGGAAGCTTCTCTTTGACTCATCTTCTGATGACCTATGGGATGATTTCTTGAAGAGCAAGCATTCCAGTTCTACAGTGGAGGACCTTTGTGAGATATCTTTATCCTTTCTACTGCTTCCTTTTCTAGGGTTAATGACCCCAAGAAAAAGAAGCCTCCTTACCAACTGAAGAAGACACTTAAGTATCACACAGTCTTGACAACTACAATGCCAGGTAAGTCATCCAGAAGGATAACTCCTTAGACCCAGTAGTTAAAATTATATCTTTCATCTTTGTTTTGCTTATGGAGATGTTTCTTCGGTTTACTGTATCTTAGAATGCCATCACCAACAATTACTTGACTGTAGACCCAACCACAGATGGCTTCTTTTAAAGCTCTTAGTTCCTGTTAGGAAAGGGCTGTATGTAGAGATCAGGCTGTCTCTGCGGAGTTCTTAAGCATGTCTTATTCCTCACCGGAGACCACAGATACTGTCCATCCTTCAAAATGAAAGCAGGTGTTCTGCTTTCATCTAATTTTGGTTCTGTAAGGGATGAAAGGCTCCCTTCCCATCCTTGACCTCCTTAACTTCAATAAATACATGGTACATTGTGTATCTAGTGACTCACCAAAGTGTCATGCCCCTGCATCATTAGGGCATCTGAGCAGTTTATTTGGAGTTGAAGTTTACCTTCTGGCACATCATTGACTATAGTCTGCACAGGCATGGCCTTCTTTGCTCTTTAAGGGTGGCTTTCTGTCCTTTATTTTTTTTTCCATACAGGAGAAACAAAGGACAGAAATGTACCCCTAGACTTGTGGCATCCTATGGGGGTTGTGCTCTCTTTCTGCTTCTTGTATGTTTGCAAGATTTAGAAATGTTTGTGAACTGATTGAATAAGTCTACTTGGACAGTCAGTTTGTCAAGCTTTGTACTCCCTGTCATCAAATGACAAGGTATGGAAACCAACAAAAATTTTTCGGCTAAATGACAAGGTGTAAAAACCAGCAAAAATGTATCTATTAAGAGAAGTTTTGAGTACTCACTGTAGGCAGTGACTGCAGCTAATGGAAGCATGAAGTAAGTTTGATCTTGTATGGGCAACCGGATGTATGGTGCATGCAGGGCAAATGGAATACCTACCAGTAGTCCTTGACTTCACAGAATGTCTCCATTCTTCTGTACTGTCTCTGATCTTGTGATGCCCCTGATGTTGCTTCATATTTCGCAGTCGTTCAGTAATGCCAGACATTTCGTACTTATTATTATTGAGAAAAATGCATGTTCATGCAAAAGCTTTTGTTCTATTAACCTTTTAAACAGGAGTAATTAAAAATTGTCCCTGATTTGTGGTGTTTCTTTGCCCTCCCCCATTATTTTGTAGTTGTCTCTGATTTTTAAACAAATAAGTTGAGATCTATTAATGTCCCTGAATTTGTCTGGGTTTTTTTTTTTTTGTTTGTTTATCGTAAAAGTTGTATTTTCTGGTCAGTTGTAAAGGGTTGCTGTCCCTAGATAATAATAGCCTTTTGAGTTTCTGACTTCATGACCTTCAGAAAATGAATACTGTGCATAACTGTTATTGTGTCAACTCTCCAAGTATGTAAAATCAATATTTAAAATCTATACTTATAAATATTGAGGGGGGGGGGCAACAGTGATCAAGTCCCTAATTCTTTGTTGAGCTGTTTTATTAAAAAATAAATAAATAAATAAAAAGAGAGTGAGATCAAAGATGTACACAGACATATTAGTTACAGTTTGCAGGGGGCTATCTGTGGAGGAATTTGATCAACTATTTGTGCATTATTCTGGCTTTATAGGTTTAAAGTTATTTATGCAAAGCAATTTGAAATACTTTGATGGGTGGTTATTGGTTTGTGTGGAACAAAGTTGAATTTTGTTACATGGCCAACTTTTTATCACAATCAAACATCTATAGTGGCTGTAATTGCTGGATAAGGGTGTGACCTGTTTACAAATGAATGTACCTGACTGTCGTGTCATTTGCTTAGTTTAGACAGTCACTGGTCTAGCTTTACAAGAGTAGTGTCCATTTGTGTGAATTAAGATGGATTTGTGACTGCGATTTATTTAGTTTTACTACAATCTGATGTATGAAGTGCACATGCTAAAATGGATGTAATTGATGGGTACAGAGGCCATCTGTGGATACAGATGATTTGCCCGTGAAGTTGTTTGATCACCGTTAAACAGTAGTCACTGATTTTGATGTAGCAGGAATAGTGTCCAACAATGTATTTGCTAAAATAAGCCTAAACTCAGGATTGCTGTGGCTTATGCTTGTGTATATGGTGGAGAGGGAGGGTGCAATGTATTTAAGAGTAGCAAGTTGACTATGATTTCCTTCCCTTTCCATCACAAGCATCAGCATTGCACACAGTAAGTGTCTATCTGTGATAGCCTGACAGGAGCAGGATGTTTGTGTAAGTAACAGATCATTGGTGCAGTGTAGCAATAAGTAAGTAGCTCTGATTGAGTTCTTGGCTGTGGCATCTTCTGTGTGGCGTCTACATGCCCTTCCTATGTCTGTCAGGATATATCCAATCGTGGGTTCCTTCAACACACCAAAAATGTTATATAGGTGAATTGTAGTTCCTTCATTTTGCCTGTAGATAAAATTGCAGCGTGTATGTGTGTGTATGTGTCTTGTGATAGACCTGGCTTGTCAGGGCCAATGTCAGTATTTTTGTGCTGGTGTGAAAAATCAGTATAGCTTGTGGCAAACCTGACTTTCAGGGACTGTGTGTGTGTAAGAAAAAAATATAAACATGTTTCACCAGTTTTCAACTGCAGGCATGCACAATATTGCCGAGCACATGCACATATAACTCCTTTTGATAGCATTTTTAAAAAAGTGAGCAAGTTATTGTCATTCAGAAGTACGCATAAAATACAATGCAGAACTTCCAGTTGCACACAGTTTCTGGGGCCCCATGTCCTCGACACCCCTGACTGTGTAAGTGGATTTAGACAAAGGCTTAGTAGTAGCTTGTCCCCTAAACTTCATCTAGTCTAAAACAATCCCTGCTCAGATGTGTGCACAGGACACTGTAAATTGTCGTTTTTTTTTTTTTTTTGGGGGGGGGGGGGCTATGGTTGGTGTCATTACTTCTTTAATTGTTCTTACTTTCATCCCTCTGAGGTCTGTACAGAATGTCACTACAACTTGTATGGGGGCTGTGGACAGTGTATCATTATTTCTTTAACTTACCTCACAAACCACAGAAGGGTCCACAGGATGTCTAGGGGCAGTGTACTATTTACAACAAGCTGGAATACATTATTGTGATCCCCTTTCCTCACAGTCAGATATCAGACACATACACAGGTATTTGTTTTGGAGATGGGCTTAAAGAGGCTTGCTTTATATCTGTCAGCAGTAGCTTGAATTATGCTACTGTGTTTTGTTTGCTCTTTCACTTTCATACTAGTCTGACATCAGCAGGGTGTTATGTACATGATCTGAAGTAGTTAACTTCATTTGTTCATCAACCTGTGGGTATCGGATCCGAGCCGGCAGCTTTATTCAGCTAAGATCCGAGCTACAAGCTCCTCCCCCTTACCCATAACCCCCTGCCATCCTTCTCTGTCCCCAGATCTCGTTTGCCGCAGCTTATTCAAGCACCTAGAACGAGTTCCAGGCATAGGGTTTCGTGAGTTTTCAAAAAAAATATCACCTTTTTGATCTAGTTTCTTAGTTTAATCGTTAGACGAGTGAGTTGTTGTTTCCCTTTTTTAGTTAACTTGCTAGTCTTGTTAGTAAAATTTCTATTTTTTTTAGTTAGTCTAATCTTCCCGCTCCCTGTGTGTGTGAAGGTGTGTGTGGGTTGGGCCTACTTTATTACTATGGCTGAGGCCCCTAAAACCTTTTTTTCTAAATGCATCAAGTGTGGCCATAAGCTATCCCCGGCGGATGGCCACACTCGGTGTGTTATCTGCCTTGGGGTTGACCATCTTTGTTCGGGCTGCACAATTTGTGCAGCCTTCAACCCCAGGGCTTTGAGGGATAGGAGGTAGAAGCCAATTCTGGTGGGACTTCTGCCCCCGGACTCGGCTTCGTCCTCTTCTCCTTCGGCGGCACCGGCTAGTACCGCAGCGGTCCCACCTTCCATCCCTACTCCCCTGGCCGGGACTCACCTTCCCACCGTGGCTCAGGAGGAGAGGGAATCTAGGAGGGAGAAAAGAAAGGAGTAGCACCACAAGCGGCGGGCTGAAGCTTCCTCGTCTGCTCCGCCAGCTAAGCAGTTAATTTCTCCTAGGACGTCCGGGCCTTCTCCTTCTCGGCTCCATTCACCCCGCTTTTCCCCGGAGCCAGAGGAGGGGAGGACGCGGTCGCCTTCGAGGTCTTCGAGGCGTCACTCCAGGCCTGCCTCGGTGGCCTCGTCTAGATCGAACCGGAGTTTGTCAGATGCAGATATGGACTGGATGATGCGTAGGTTTCTCCAGGCCCAACTGCAGATGGGAGTGCTCCTGCCCCCCCTCCCTCCGGGGGGGAGCTCGACCCCTTTTTTTGCCCCGATTGCTCCATCTCCGACCCACTTCCGGGGTTTGCAGCCGCCGGATCCAGGCAGCATCGGAGCCGGGGGAGGCTCGGCGCCGATAGTATACCCTACTTTGGCTCCGACCACACCGTCGAGTTTGTCGGGTCCATTTTCAGATCCGAGCTCTCGGAGCCGTGAGCTGAGCTTCGGATCCGGAGGTGTCAGTGTGTCTTCGGCTCCATCTCAGTCGAAGCATACTGGCCCTTCGGATCCGATTGCATCGGTGCCGGCTCTGGTCCGCACCTCGGATCTGAAGGGACTGCTCTCGGATCTTAGAGAGAGCAGTTCCCCTTCGGCGTTCGATGTTGTGGAGAGGGTCTTGTCGAGGGACTCGAGACCCCAGGCTCCTGCTGCGGTTCCACCCATCACTCCCTCTCAGACGAGCCTGCCTTCCATCACCCGGCCCCAGGGACAGCCTGTGCCTACGTCCCAGATGGTTCTCTTAGAGGAACAGGATGTGGTTGGTGAGGCATCCTCGGACAGTCCCCCCAAGGCGGTTCCTCACAAACGTAAGTGCAAGAGGAGGCACTTGGACTCACCCGAGTCCCTGACAGAGGACACAGACTTAGAGGAAGGGGAAGGTTCCCCAAGGTCACCCCCTGAGGACGTCTCCTTTGGAGACATTATGGAAATGCTTCGTATTAGAGGGGGGTGGTCAGCCCAAAAACCTTTCTCAGATGAGTCTGTGTTTCTGGAGGCATTTGACGCAGGCCCATCTACCTCTTGGGTGTCCCCTCCAGCCGATCCACTGGTAGATCTGATCAGTACCAGGGCATGGAAGGAACCGGACACTGTGGAACCCATACCAAAGAGACCAGACAAAATTCTCAGTCCACCCACAGATAGGACGGTTTGGAGCAAGGGTGCTCCAGTCGATGCCATGTTGGTGGCGGCTGCCACCAAGAAGGAACTAGCCCAGGAGAGTTCCTTGGTCCACCCTCCCGACAAGGAGTCTCGGACGATGGACCGCATAGGGAAGTGGATGTTTGCTTCAGCCACCTTCTCAGTAAGGTCGCTGAACTACATGGCACATGTGATGTGACTCCAGCAGGATCTCATCAAAGAATACGCAGGGTCACCTCCAGAGTCCATGTCGGCCGAGGATAAGAAAACATTCTCAGCCCGAATGGCCACTCTTAAGTCCATTTCGAACACTTCTATGCGGCTTCTTTCCCATGCCATGGAAGGAGCCGCTAGAGCTAGCGGAGCGGGCATTGTTTTATGGCAGCATGCTTGGCTCTGTCTCTGCGACTTTGCGGAACCCTCCAAGGCGTCCTTCGCAAATTCCCCTTTTGATGGGTCTTCGCTGTTTGGCAAGACCGTCCGCGACACGTTGGTTCAGAGCGAGAAAGACGGGAAGACATCTGCCGTCGGGATCCGCTTCTCGGCTCCCCAGAGGTCCTTCTCCAGAAACCAAAGGGGACAAAACAAGATGTGGTTCCGGAAATCTCAACAGCCCCGTTTTGCTCCGGACCCCTCTTCCTTCAGAGACAGAGGAGGATAGGGTGGACGCTGGCCCAGAGGCAGAGGGGGACCGAAGAATTTCGGGTCAAGAGAACCCTTTTCGGATCGGCAGGTGCAGCAGCCCTGAGGGGTAATCCAACTGCTCCACTCTGGAGGCAGTCAGGGGGAGTTTCTCGAGGCACCTAGCAGTTTGGGAGTCCATTACAACGGATCGCTGGGTGCTTCGAATCATATCCAGAGGTTACATTATCCCCTTTGT
Source organism: Protopterus annectens (assembly GCF_019279795.1). NCBI lineage: Eukaryota > Metazoa > Chordata > Ceratodontiformes > Protopteridae > Protopterus > Protopterus annectens. The sequence goes on from NC_056751.1 coordinate 603,135,930, forward strand.
GAATCTCCCTCTCAGACCCCGCAGCCTCCCCGATGTCCCACCCAATCAAAGGGAGGCAGCAGCCACAGAAATAAAGCAGCTGCTAGAAAAAAGAGCAATCCAGCTCATCCCCCAAGATCAGTCCGGATCAGACTTCTACTCCAGGTTCTTTCTGGTGCCAAAAAAGACGGGGGACTTAAGCAGGAGCTGCCTTAGGTCAACTGGCGCCCTAGGCAAAAGGGCTCCATGGCGCCCCCAACCACACTACCTGGTGCCCCCATCCTGGTTTAACTACACCAAATAAAAAAAATAAGCGCCACTACCAGACCAGCGCCCTAGGCAGCCGCCTAGTTGGCCTATGCCTAAGGCCGGCTATGGACTTAAGACCAATCCTCGACCTGTCCACTCTGAACCTGTCGGTTGCCAAAGAAAAGTTCTGGATGGTCACCATTCAATCCATTCTCCCACTCCTGCAGGAGAACGACTGGATGTGCTCTGTAGACCTCAAGGATGCGTACTACCACATTTTGATGGACAGACGATCCAGAAGGTTTCTCCGCTTCCGGCTGGGAGCCAGCCACTGTCAGTTCAGGGTCCTTCCCTTTGGTCTCACCACAGCCCCCAGGGTGTTCACCAAAGTGATGGCAGTTGTAGCTGCCCACCTGAGGCTTCAGGGAATACAGGTCTTTCCGTACCTAGACGACTGGCTCCTGACCGCCCCCACCAGGCATCTACTCTGTTCAGCCAGGAATTACTTCCTTCACTTGGCCTCTCATCTGGGAATTTCAATCAATCTCAAGAAGTCCTCCCTTCAACCAACTCAAACCTTAGATTTCATAGGGCCCAGGCTAGATACATACCTGTTGAGGGCCTTCCTAACTCCGGACAGGCTTCAAACCTTGACATTCCACGTGATGGCCCTCTTACAATCCCTGGCTCCCCCAGCAGAATTGGTCCTGAGGGCACTAGGTTCCATGGCTGCAGCCATCAGTCTTTCACCTCTAGTTCATCTAAACATGAAGGTCCTGCAATGGACCTTGCAGGTCCAATGGTCCATCCTGCAACATCCGCTAAGTATGTCTATCTCTCTCAGCAAGGTCTGCAGAAGGTCCCTACTCTGGTGGATCCAATCCTCGGATCTCCGGAAGGGCGCCCCTTCTCTATCGCCCCACCCCAAGCCACGGGGACCATGGACGCTTCTCGCCTCGGGTGGGGGGGCACCGCATGGGCAGAACCGTCCAAGGCATGTGGACACACTCGGAAACCTTGTTGCACATCAATGTCCTAGAGATGACGGCGGTGCTTTTAGCGTTGCAAGCACTCCAGGCCCTTCTTCCCTTAGGGACAATTGCGATTCAATCAGACAACATGTCAGTAGTCTGGTATATCAACAAACAGGGGGGAACCAGATCCTATCCGCTTTGTCGAGAGGCCATGAGAGTTTGGGAATGGGCAATCGCCACCAACCGCTTTCTCATAGCAACGCACATTCCAGGTCGGTCCAACATTTTGGCAGACAGGTTGAGTCGAACCATCCTCACACCTTACGAGTGGTCTCTGAACCCGAGAGTAGCGAAGCAGATCTTCCTCAAGTGGGGTCAACCTTGCTGTGATCTATTCACGTAGCCTTCGAACGCAAAATGCAGCGAGTACTTCACTCTACTTCCCCCACCAGGGGAATCCCCCAGAGATGCTCTAGTCCATGTTTGGTGATCCGGTCTACTTTATGCTTATCCACCTCTTCCCCTCATGGTAAAATTCTTGCAGAAAGCTCGTCGGTTGGGGAGCAGAGTGATCCTCATAGCCTCATTCTGGCCTCGTCAAACGTGGTTCCCTTGCCTATAGTCTCATCTGGTCAATCCTCCATGGATTTTGGATCCCACTCCGGATCTGATTTCTCACCCCCTGGAGTTGACAACTCCAAACCTGGACAATCTCAAGCTCACAGCTTGGTTGATCCAGTTCCAATCATAGCTAGGACTCCCTGTATTTCCTCCTCCATTAAAGCTATTTTAGTAGCCGCTTATAAACCTTCTACTAGAAAGATCTATAAGAGCAAATGGAAACGTTTTTCGATCTGGGCGGAACAAAGACATTTGGATCCCTTTACAGCCCCGATACCAGCTGTATTAGAGTTTTTGTCATACTTATTTGATCAAGGTGCCAGCTCCTCCACCATCAAAGTCCAATTAGCAGCAATTTCACACTTTCATGTGGGAAGTGATCTCAGTTCGTTAGCTTCTTCCAAGATCTGCAAAACTTTCGCAAAAGGTACTTTCCTGTTAAGGATGCAGTCCCTCCGTGAGATTTAACCCTTGTTCTTCAGGCTCTTACGGGCCCCCCCTTTGAACCTGCAGCTTTGGTGGATCTAAAATATTTATCTTGGAAAACGGCCTTTCTCATTGCCATCACTTCGGCTAGAAGGGTTTCAGAGCTTCAAGCCCTTTGCGCCAAACCTCCATATCTGGTCTTTAATAAATATAGAGTTTCCCTCAGGACCAATCCCTCCTTACCTAAAGTTGCCTCTGTGTCGAACAGTAATCAATCTATCAATTGACCATTTTTTTTCCCAAATTATCAAAACAAAGGTGAATACAAATTACATTCTTTGGACGTGCACAGACAATTAAGGTTCTATTTACACAGGACTTCTGATCATAGGAAATCTGAGCAACTCCTTGTATCCTTTGCTAAACCTGTGTCAAAAGCTACATTATCCAGATGGATTTCACAATGTATACTTCTTGCATATAAGAGTTCTGGCTGACCAGAACCTGTCGGAGTTCATGCCCATTCTACTCGATCGATTTCCACTTCTGCTGCATTTTGGGCCAGGGTGTCCTGGGATGATATTTGTTCAGCAGCCACTTGGGCTTCATCCCATACCTTTATTATTCATTACAAGCTGGATATAATTTCCAGAGGGAGGGCGTCCTTTGGCTCTGCAGTGCTCCGGAATATTCTTCCATGAGGACCTCCCAAGTTTTTTGGTAGCTGGGGACTCTGTCCCACAGGTTGATGAACAAATGAAGTTAACTACTTCACATAAAGAAGTTATGTACTCACCATAACGTTCCATCTGAGTAGGTAACTTTATTTGTCAGCAACCAACCCCCCCCCTCCGTCCCCCTAACCTGTAGTTCGTCCTTTTTAGGATCTTTGTGTTGCCAGTATCAGATGACATCAGGTTAGGATGTTTAGTTGATCCTTTGGTTGTAGTATTCTTTAATGCTAAGCAAACTCGATCTGAGGACAGAGAAGGATGACAGGGGGTTATGGGTAAGGGGGGGGAGCTTGGAGCTCGGATTTTGGCTGAATAAATCTGCCGGCTCGGATCCGATTCAGATCCGATACCCACAGGTTGCTGACAAATGAAGTTACCTACTCAGATGGAATATTATGGTGAATACATAACTTCTTTTTTAACAGCAGCCATGAAAATTTGACTGTGGTCCTTTACAACTTCATCTGAAGCTAACCCAGATGGCTACACAGATGGTGATTTTTTAGGGAGTTAGGAACTTCTCCCAGATATTATTTAGTTATCCTTGCTAATACTTGTCTTCAAAGTTTATTGTGAAATACTAATTCAAACACAACTTATTTCTTCCTTGAAAGAAAAAAATAAGACCATGTTTTTGGTTCAGGTCATTGCCGATTCAGAAGATTGGAAAATAGCTTGTGTTTTTTGTTCAGGCCATCGTTAGATCAAAAGATTGAAAAGTATCTCTAAATTTCAACACAGACCCACTATATCCTTATGGTTTGGGGGGGTAGGTCTCCCAGCCCCTAGCTTAATTTGATTATCACTCCTGACCAATTAAGATATGTTGAAAGCAAGCAGGACAAAGAAAGTGGAAGAAAAAAAATGATTTTTGTTCAGGCCATCATTGGATCAAAACTGTTTGGAGCAAACTCTAAAATGCACCTCAAAACATCTAGAATCTCAGTGGGTTCTGGGGTCTAGTGGCTCTCTGGCTTAATTCATTTATTTCCTCCATAGTTATTGCAGCAGTGTCTGACCCACTTTGGGTTTGTTTAAAGGATACAGGAAAAAGCTAAAGAGTAAGATCGAATGTGAACAAAGGTGTAAAAAATAATCTGTGTGATGTAGTGAATCACGATGAAAAGACCTAGGGGGATGGAATCACTAGTGAATGTGTGTGAGGGGGAGTTTAGTGGGTACCGGGGAAGTAGGCATGGAGATGTTTGCCTAGGTTGCTATTTCACCTTAGCCTGTCCCTGGCTTATGATGTAGCCATATTGACTGATGTCTTTGAGAAGGAGCTCCAACTGGAAGTCTTCCATTGTTTTGAGAATTGATTTCCCTCCCTGAATCACTGTATTTCAAATAAAGAAGCTGTAATTTTGTTATATAAAATTTATCATTCATGGCAATTCATGGTATATACTTGTGCAAAGGTATTGTCTGTGGTGTAGTGTGGGATGAGGTGATAAGTGTTGGTGAAAATGTGAGTTTAAAGGAGGAATTGAAACGTGTAACAGCCTGAATTGCATACCAGACTTAAAGAGTGTGGTGTAGGTGGGAAGAGAATAATTTCATATAATGTAAAGGAAGCGGTGAGAGCACCTGAAATGATTATATGTGATTTGTGGCATTTAGAGTGTTAGCTGAATATTTGTGGCATTTGTATACTGAAGAGCCTGAACGTTTTGCATGATCAGTATATTTACATGAGACTTATTAAACTGCACTTTGATGAGATAAAAAAAAATGGAGGAACTATTGGAAAAGTCATATATGTAGAGCAGCAATTGTTTGTTCTGGAAGACCAGGGCTAGGAAGTATAGGAAGTATATAATTTGAGACTTGTTTGGATTACTGCGAGGATGAGACAAATACAGATTTAATAGATTATGTAAAAACAAATGTGGCACAGTGGACTGTTTTTTTTTTTTCTAAGACCTTGTGGAGGTTAAGCAGGTGAAGCAGTTACCAGTGTCTGAACCTAACGCAGCATGTGATTGAGTTTTTCATGTTATGAGAAAGGCTTATTTACTGCATGTTATGTCAACCAGGTAGATTTTTTTTTTTGTGGCTGGTCTTAGTGTTCTCATTGCTTGGAATCTACCTGCCAATAGCAGTTGCAATTTTTGCAGGCTATTAGAGTATAAAGGAGACAGTCGGAATATAAATTGCTTTGTCTACCATTTTGAAGATGTGTTCATCTAGTAAAATGTTATTTGAGATTGTAAAGAAAGCACTACCTACATAAAGGAACTACCAGTGGCAGTAACTTACGGACATGTTGAGATGGGCAAAGTCAGCATTTCTAAATCTGGGTGGTTTGTGTATTCTATATAGGTGGAAGAGAAGTCAAAAGATTGAGAGAAATCCAATGGAAAGAGATAGTGATTGCATGTTCGGCATCTTGAGTTCAGTAGTTTGAAAGAATGGATACAGTAAACTCTCAGTTAACCGGCACCCATGGGGATTGGTAGATGACAGATAACTGTAGATGTTATGTTGTCCCATCTCGGCTTCATTCTTGCTGGTTGGGACTGGAGCTGATCCTTGGCTCCGACTTGGCCGATTTACTATAGCTCGAGAGCTTATACTGGCTTGAGGCTAACCCCTATCCCAACATGCCTAGCAGTAGCTATCCAGATCTCATTTGCCGCTTGCACTGTTGAGATTGCGAATACTGGCTCAGGCTAAGTATTTAGAGTTTTTTCATATATATTGTCATCTTTTCCAGGGTTTTAGTGTTTAATCACCTTGTTAGTGTGTATATTTATCCCCATTTAGTCTAATGACCTACTACTTGTTGTTGGGTGTTCTTTGCCGTCGTCTTTTTCTAAGGCCTTGCTTTCCCCTTTGAGCTCATTTAAATTAGTGGGTTCTTCTTCTTTCCACCCTTTCAGAGTAACCATTTAAGTTAGAGGCTCACCCCTGTCTTCTTCTTCTTCTTTTTCCTTTCTGTATTAAAAAAAAAAAAAAAGATATCCTTTGTTGTTTTGTTGCTAGCCATTACAGCCTTGTTGGTAGTGTTAGTTGTTGTGTGTTGCTGACTGTTACAGCCTTGCTTTTTTTCACTGCTGTGTTTTTTGTCTAGTTATCCAGCAATGTCCAAACAGTCAAAACCCTCTGGCTTCAAAAAATGCATTGCGTGTTGCCAAAAATTGTCCCTTATGGACGGGCACACGAGTTTAGGGGCTGTTCACCTGCAGGACTCATGTCTGTCTGTCATGCTTTCAGTTCCAGAGTCCTGCAGGAGAGAAAGAACAAGCTAATTTTGCATAGCCTTCTGAAGAACCCTCAAGATCCTTCGTCTCAAAGTCCTCAGCCAGCTAATCTGTCTGAAAAATCCCCTAAGTCATCCTCATCGGTTACGAGTTCGGAACAATCTAAATCCACTGTCAAACCTTCAGCTCTGTCGGTTCCCAGTGTTGGCTCCGACAAAGCTAGGTCTCCGGCAGCTCCATCAGTATCTTTGGAGCCAGTCCGGGCCCATAAAAGAAGCAGGTCTCCTTCTTTGGAGCCGGTGCGCTCTGCTCCACAATCTCTTTTGCTGCAATCTGGGGTGGGGAGTCATTGGTCCTCTTCTCACTCCTCTCGGTTCTCCAGGCTTTCGGATCATGATGTGGACAGAGTGGTCAATAGGCTCCTCATGTCACAGGCACTTGCCAAATTGCTATTGAGCCCAGCCCATAAGGAATTGGCTCCTTCGGCCCATCCAGCTTCTCCATCGGTTCTTCCTCTGACTCTCTTGAGCTCGGAGCCGGAGTGCATGGAGGTCATGGTGGTGGAACCATTGGCTCCAGTTACTTCTTTATTGGTTCCGATCCCCCAGTCCATCGAGGGATCTGGGCACCGAAGCTCTCTCGCCGGCTCCGAGGGGGGAAGTGGCATCAGACCCTTGTTCGACCCTGCTCTCCCTCTCGGAGCTTCGTCGCTCTCTGTTTGCAGGAGATCTCTGGCCTCTTCGGAGCCGGAGGCTGCTTTGACTCAGGACCATGACGTCTTCGAGGTGATGAGTATGCTGTCTCCTGAGACCGCTCCACCCTTGGCTTCATTGGCTGCCTCTCCCTTGGTGCCTGTGCCTGCCTTTGACCCTCCTCCTTCCTCCAAGCGTAGGAAACCTATGCCCCAAGACGCCACATTGGGTGACCCCACTTTTTCCAAAACCTCCCCCGAACATTTGGAGGAGGTCTCTCGGGAGAAAAAATGTAAGAGGAAGCATCTGGAGTCCCCTGAGTCCATCACTTCAGACACAGACTTGGATGAATGGGAAGTGTCCCCATGGTCCCCCTCTGAAGATGTCTCTTTTTCGGACATCTTGGAAATCCTTAGTCAGAGAGGTGGCTGGAAGTCCCTAGCCCCTTCTGAGGATGAGTCTGTCTACCTGGACGGATTTGGTTCCCGACCCTCCTCCTCTTAGGTGCCTCAGCCTTTTGACCCACTTTTGTCTGTAGTGAGTCAGAAGGCGTGGAGTGCTCCAGAGACAATGGAACCAGTTCCGCGGAGACCAAATAAATTTATAACTGCTCCTGAGGACAAATCCTTCCTTTCCAAAGGGGTTCCTGTTGATGCTATGGTGGTGGCAGCAGCCACTAAGAAGGAACTTGTGGAAACTTCTTCATCTGTCCATCCACCAAACAAGGAGTCCCGTACGATGGACAGGTATGGGAAGCATATGTTCTCTTCAGCGATCTTTACTCTCAGGTCGCTGAATTACTTGTCAAACTTCAGAGGGATCTCCTAAAGAGTTAGGAGATACCCTGCAGGATCCTACAGCTGAGGGAGTTACGAACAGGGTGGCTTCCCAGCTTGCGACCTTGACTTTAGTGGTTAACTCCTCCACGAGGCTCATTTCTTATGCGGCAGATGGAGCGAGTAGGGCAGCAGGTACTGGAGTTGCTTTGTGGAGACACTCCTGGAGGCACCTTTGTCAGTTTGCAGAACCTTTCATGTCCTCCTTTACTAATACCCCTTTTGACGACTCATCCTTGTTTGGGCCTCAGGTAAAAGAGACTCTCACCAGGTGTGAACAGGATGGCAAGACTCTCTCTGTCGTAGGAGTCCATTTCTCCACTCCATCTAGACCCAAGCCTAAAGGTCAGAAGAGTGAAAAGATGTGGTTTTGAAAATCCCAGGGAGCTTTGCCTGACACACGTGGAGATTTTTTCCTCCAGTGCAGAGGGGGAAACAACAATAAAAGACATCGGCCTCGCGGCAGACGGGGTCCGCAACAGCAGGGTGACAGAGATACGTTCTCTGCTAGGCAATTCCAGCACTCCTGAAGGGAGGCCCAACTGTCTGCCTCTGTAGGCAGTCGGGGGCAGACTATCATTGTACCCAACATCCTGGCAAACTATCACAAAAGACGCATGGGTACTGTCAGTAATATCCAGGGGTTACAAAATTCCCTTTTCCCAGTTACCCCCTCCCCCCAAGAGAAAAACATTCTATCCCAGATGTTCCACCCAGTCTTTGGGATCAAGCAATCTGAGAAGTACAAAGATTGCTAGAAGTCCCCGAAGACCAAATCGAATCTGGAACTTACTCAAGGTTCTTATTAGTTCCAAAAAAGACAGGGGACTGGAGACCCATTTTGAATCTCAGCAAGCTAAACAAATTGGTAAAAAAGATGAAGTTCCGCATGGTAACAGTACAGGCCATTCTTCCCTTTTTGGGTCAGGACAGTTGCATGTGCTCCATCGATCTCCAGGATGTGTACTACCACATAAAAATGGACAGGCGATCCAGGAGATTCCTACATTTCCAGCTGGGAGCCAGTCATTATCAGTTCAGTGCTCTGCCCTTTGGTCTCACCACAGCCCCCAGGGTATTCACCAAGTGTATGGCAGTGGTCACGGCTCACCTGAGGCATCTAGGATTCCAGGTGTTTCCATATCTCTAGACGACTGGCTCCTCACTGCCACCACCGAGCATCAACTAATCAAAGCACAGGACTACACAATTCAAACTTGTTCCCAGCTGGGCATCACCATAAACTATGAAAAGTCTTTTTTGTTGCCTTGTCAGTCTGTTACCTTCATAGGGGCAGACGTAGATACAAGAGCCATGATAGCAAAGCTGCCTCAAGACAGGGTGTTAACCATTCGTCAGCAAATTCTTTTTTCATAAAGACAAGAGTTCAGGCAAGAGAAGTATTGCAGGTCTTGGGCTCAATGGCTGCAGCAGTTACTCTAGTTTCTATGGCTCATTTCCACATGTGGATTCTGCAGTGGCTTCTTTTCACTCAGTGGTCTTTCCAGGAGTTACCAATGTCACACATGATCTTGATCACGGAATCTTGCAAAAAGGACTTAGTATGGTGGCTTTTATCCCCCAGGTGACTCTGGGCAGACCCTTTCTAGACCCCCCATCCAGTAGCCACAGTGACCACGGACACTTCCCAGATTGGGGGGGGATTATCTGAGACAGACTGTCCAAGGAGTGTGGCAACTTCACTAGTACCATTTGCACATCAGTGTTTTAGAGATGAGAGCGGTGCTTCTAGCGTTGCAAGCACTTCAAGACTCCCTACCTACCAGGACCATTGCAATTCAGACAGACAATATGTCACTGGTATGGTACATCAATAAGCAAGGCGGGACCAGATCTTACCCCTTGTGTTGGGAGGCCCTTTGAGTATGGCAATGGGTGATGTCTTCCCAATGTTTTCTGATTGCGACACACATTCCCGGGAAATCCAACGTGATAGCGAACAGGCTCAGCAGGGCTGTCCTCATGCCTCACGAGTGGTCCCTGAAGCAAGAAGTTACAGACTTGATTTTTTGCAAATGGGGCCAGCCATGCTGCAGTCTTTTTGCCACTCCCCTCAACAACAAATGCAGCAGCTACTTCACCTTAGTCCCCCCACCAGGACAGTCACCCAGGGATGCACTTGTTCATGATTGGCCTCTGGGATTACTCTCTGCCTTTCCACCTTTTCTTCTAATCCCAAAGGTACTTCAGAAAGCAAAGTCGCTGGGTTGCAAAGTCATCCTCATTGCTCCTTACTGGCCTCATCAGATATGGTTTCCATTTCTCCGCCATCATCTACAAGTGGAGCCTTGGATACTGGACCCAGTTCCGGACCTCCTGATGCATCAGTCAGGCAGACTCCATCCCTCCCGCCAAACTCTCAAGCTGACTGCTTGGTTTCTCCACTTCCAGTCTTAGCCAGGCTCCCAAACATTTCCCCGGCTGTACAATACATCCTAGTGTCCTCTCACAAGCCCACTACCAGGAAGATTTACACTAGCAAATGGAAGAGGTTCTCTTACTGGGGGAAGAATAATGATATTGATCCCTTCACTGCTCCTGTTCACAAGATTCTTGATTTCCTGGCCAACACCTTCGAACGAGGGGCAGCTGCAGCAACTATTAGGGTCCAACTGGCTGCCATCTCCAATTTTCATGTAGGAGAGTTGGGCTCTAACATCATGTCCCATAAGCTGTGCAGAGCATTCTTACAAGGTACAGCTCTTTTATGGCTCCCGGTAAGAGAACCCCCCTCCCGGACCTAATCTTGGTTTTAGCCTCTCTGGTTCTTTCACCCCTTGAACCAGCAGCATCATGCCCCCTGAAATTTCTATCTTGGAAAACCCTTTTCTTGGCTGCCATCACCTTAGCTAGACAGGTTTCTGAATTACACGCTTTATCTATTCACCTGCCATATCTCATCTTTCACAAAGATAGAGTCTCTCTCAGAACCAATACTTCCTTCTTGCCAAAGGTATGTTCAGAGTATAATTTAAATCAGTCCATTGAGCTTCCTGTATTCTTCCCCACTTATGGCAACAAGGCAGAGTATAGACTCCACCAATTGGATGTTCATAGACAATTACGTTTTTATTCACACAGGACCAAAGACCTTAGAAAATCAGATCAATTGTTTGTATCCTTTGCTGACAATAAACAAGGTTCTCCAGTTTCAAAAGTGACCTTATCAAAGTGGCTGTCGGATACAATCAGTTATTCTTATGATTTGCGTAAAAAGAAGCTTCCAGGGAGAGCCAGAGGACACTCAACCAGGGCCTTCGCTACCTCTGTTGCCTTACAATTCAAATTGCCTTTAGATTCAATCTGTGCGGCAGGAACACAGGCAAGTCCTCATACCTTTATCACTCATTACAAAGTGGATGTGGTCTCCCAGAAAAGGGCATCCTTTGGTTCCACGGTCCTAAAGAGTTTGTTCCAGTGAGCCATCCAAGAACCAGGTGCTGGGGACGCAGTCCCAACCAGCAAGAGCGAAGGCGAGATGGGACAACATAACATAAAGAAGTTATGTACCTACCATAACGTTCCATGTTTGTTGTCCTTCATCTCGCCTTCCTTCTTGCGTTCCCCCCTTCCCCCTTCCTGGAGGATCAAGAGGAATTCCTTTCATTGCTTTCATTGGTTACACTGGCTGAGTTTCCTGTTGACATACCAGGTTAGTTAACCATGCCTTGTTTTTTTTTCCTCTTTCCTTCCTAACCTTGAATGTGTAAGAGCTTAGTAAAATTTGCTTTTACTATGATTGTCTAGTGTGGGCTATCACAAACGAGATCTGGGTAGTTACCGCTAGGCATGTTGGGATAAGGGTTAGCCTCAAGCCAGTATAAGCTCTTGAGCTATAGTAAATCAGCCGAGTCAGAGCCGAGAATCAGCTCCGGTCCCAACCAGCAAGAAGGAAGGCGAGATGAAGGACAACAAACATGGATCGTTATGGTAGATACGTAACTTCTTTTTTCTGGTTGCTTGAGAGTTACTATTAAAAATAGGCCTGGCTAATGCTGTACCCTATACTAGTTTTGTTTAGTTTGACTTCTTCTTAGGTTGGGGAGTGGGGGAATTTATTCCTATCTTACTTTTTAAAACTCTAAAAACGTAAGGTTATGTTTCTGTGGGTGGAAAACAGAAATAGCAACACATGAAGATTGTACTGCATTTCTTCGATTTTGTTTTTTTTTTCCTGGTTGCTTGAGTTCCGGTTAACTCAAAGTTTACTGTATTGTCATTTGAAAAGGATAAAGTACGTGCTTCAGTGCTGTGTAAGAAAAATGTTTGTGGTTCTTTAAGATGTATGGTAATCTGTTGTGGTTATATTTATTGATGTATGTGTGAATGGTGGAAGTGATTTTATTCCTTTTAAATAAAAACAATTTTGATGAGCATCTTATCCATTGATATTTCATGTTAGTAATTTGCAGGTATTCAAGAGAATGGTGACAGTTTAACTAATAGTTTTCTAATTAAAGTAAAATGTGTTAACATAACTTTCTAATTTTTCTTATCTATTTCATGGTGGTGCCACACATTCGCTGAGGGGAATGATGATAATCTGTTTCTGCTTTCTAAACAAAACTAGTTCTTTCACTTCTCTTTCCTCTCTTTAAACCCCCCCCCCCTCTTCTTTTTGTTAGGTTAGTTGATGTAAAGATGACAGTTGGCAGGTACATGTTTCATGTACTTGTTTTTGTCGTTTGATAGCTTTTACTATGAAGACCAGATTTTAACTGGAAGATTGAATTATTAATTTGTGGATTATATAGAAACATGATGTCTAGTTTAATACTTAGCAATGCTGTTGATTTAATCTTTTGAAGTTTGACATGAATAATGTAATAATGTATACCTCATTTCTTACTGTAATTTTGCATTTATTTTCTTTTTATAATCTGGGCAGATCCTAAAAATATTTCAGAGAGTAGTTATGTTCTTCATGTTGATCACTGCTGCAGTAACCTAAGATATATGAATTATATCCTGCAAGGATGTAACAGCCATCCAGCTCCCAAAGCTTCAAGGCACCTTCCACACATCCACACCATCTGTTAACTTGAGCTGAGCTCCCTAAAAAGACAGGTTTGGGTGCTGAGGCCTGCCTAACTTTCCTACTACCAAAGAGTATGCTTCTCTGAGACTTAAAGTATTGACAGTTGGCTTGTGCTGTTCTTTTTTTGGGCAGATAAATTCCCTTCAGAGAAGAATAAACTTCTTTAAAAAAAAAGTAAAATAAATGAATGTTTGATAACACTTTCCTGTTTAAGAAAGTTATTTTAAAGCTAGGAGTTTATCCTTAACATACTATCATGAGACTGTATTGCACTTTTAAATGTGGCTGCTCTTTTTTTCAGTCAGTTTAAAAGTTGTTTAAAGTCTTTAAATAAAAACATTTTGGTGGAGAAATTTATTTTACTTTGTGGGGCTGGCAGGTATTTTAAAGTGCTTTTTACTGCATTTATTTTGTGAAAAAGTGACTTTCAAGACTAAATTTTTTACCAGCTGTTGTTGCTTGATTTCCTCTGGGAAGAGGCACCATTTTTGACTTAACGGTTGAACAAACTTGTCAGGCCCGTGGTCGGCTCTTTTTACAGCTACAAAAAGATAAAGTTAAGCAAACAGCCTTTTCCACCGCAATAGGCTAACACTTTGCATCAATTGCAGGTGGGTGACCTCAGACCACTTATTTTTTACCCAAATCACTCTTGTGCAGCACCTACAACCACTGTGGACCAGGGGTTCACCCAGCCCTCTGCGGCCATTGAGCTCCCCTCACTGGGCAAGGGAGAGTCACTCTTGTCGGTCCTGAGAAAGGGAACAGGGAAGGCTTCCCTGGTTTTTCAGAATGTTGCGTCCATCCCAGGTGAAGTTGCAGTTGCTCTTAATAACACTATTGGCCCCATTTCTCCTGTCAAAATGAAACCGAAAATTAAACACGTTATCTACTCGTCCTCAGATTTCCTTGGACAAGAGTAGTTTACTAGGTCTTTGCTCATGGTTTTAATTCAGGCTGTTGATTCTGCTTACAAAATGGTTTCTGGTAAAAGAAAGAGGAATGTCTCATTTCATAGGTTCATAGATAGGTACTAGGCAATCTACCCTACGACATTTATACGCCTAGCCAGAATGTTGGCTTTCGCCTCCCTTTTAGACTAGATTCATGAGCCTCTGTCCAGCAGGGCTAAAGAAGTGATCCCAGGAGTAAATGTACGATTACCCATCCACTCATCAAGGTTTCTCTTGAAGAGGGTTAGCGAGGGGCTCTGTCTAACATGGACTGGGATTCTGTTCCAGAGCGAGGGAAGCTTTTGGGATATGAATCTATCCCTCCAGCATGTCCTGTTTATTGTTATGCTAAGGTTTAAATCCCTGGAGCATGTAGTTCTAATGAAATTGGTTTTCTTGAGGTGGAGCATGTCCAACAGTTCTGGGTTAGACATGGCCTTGAATGTCAGGCAGAGGTCCCCTCTGAGTAGGCGGTAAGCAACTGAGTAGAGTTGGAGCTTCTTTAGTCGAGCTGCATAGGGCATCTGTTTGAGGTTCACGATCCTCTTGGTGAGGTATTTTTGAGGTCTCTCCAGTTGTTGCAGGTGTCGGGTAAGGTACATCCCAAATGGGGCATCGTACTCAATTATGGGGCTGATGAGCGATGAGTAGAGGGGCACAATGACCTTGCTTGATCTAGATGTGAACACTTTGGTGATTAGGTGAGCTATATAGAAGGTTTTTCTAACCACTTTGGCAATGTGATTGTCAAAGGAGAGGCTACTATCTACTTGGGTCCCCAGATCCCTAATTACTTCTTCGGTACTTAGTGGATTACCTCCTATGTGGTAGTTTGTGGGCACTTTGTTTTTCCCAAAGGGGATGACTATGCACTTTTTGGCATTTAGCTTGAGGCCATCTCCGTAAGGCCCTTCTGGAGGATGCTTGTGTCAGCCGGAGAGTCTATTATGGCTCCCAGTTTGCAGTCGTCTGCGAACTTGGTAAGCCACAGTCCTCCCTTGTTTGCCTGTACCTCAGAGAAGTAAATACCGAACAAGAGGGGTCCCCAGGACTGAGCCCTTTGGGACACCACTTGTAACCGGTTTAGAGTTGGACATGGCACCCACGACTTTGACCATGTGAGTTCTATCCCTGAGCCAGTTTGCAACCCATCTTGTGACATATGGGTTAATATTTAAGCTAGTAAGCTTATTTATGATGCCAGAATGGGGTATTGTGTCGAAGGCCTTTGCGATGTCCAGGTAGGCTGTGTGGACTACCTTTCCCTCATCTATGGCTTTGGTAACTGTTTCGAAGAAGTCAACTAGGTTTAAGAGGCAAGATCTGCCTTTAACAAAGCCAAATTGTGTAGGGTCCAGTGTTTGGAGGTTCCCAATGTCTTTGTTTATGAGATCCATGATGATGCGCTCCGTAGCCTTGCAGACCAGGCTAGTCAGGCTTATAGGGCGATAGTTCCCAGGATCCATAGTGGCGCCACCTTTGTGAAGCGGGATCACTGTTGCTGTACGCCATTCTTTGGGTACATAACCTGTGGTAAGGCTGAGTTGGAACAGTGAATTAATGTGAGGGTTTATTTAATTTTGGAGCTCATGTAAGACACAGCCCAGGATACCATCCAGTCCCATTGATGCTGTGTTTTTTACTTTGGAGGGGGCTGCTTTCAACTGTGTGCCTGTGATGTCTGGGGGATTGCATTCTTCTGGAATAGACACTGGCTCTTTTGGGGGGGGGGGGGTAAAGTTTGCACTGAACATGTCCGCCATGATGTTGGCAATGTCAGTGGGTCCAGTGTATTTTGTGCCATTTTGCACCAGCTCAGAGCATATCTGAGAGTTGCCACCCAGATTATTGATGTAGCTAAAGAACGCCTTATGATTATTTTTAGAGTCTTTGGCGATTTCTCTTTCAAAGCTAGCCTTTGACGATTTTATGAGGGATCGAAGTTTCTTACTAGTACTGATCAGGGATGCCTTCCCTTTTTGGGATTTTGCCTTTTCATGTAATAGTTTCCTCCTTCTGTTGTATAGCTTATTTATGGCTGGGGTCCACCAGACTGGTTTCCTGTTTTTGGAGGAGTGAGTCTTGGTTTTACTTGGGATGGCACGATCCATGCATTCCTGTAGGTGCTCATAGAGTGCAGTTGTAAAGGATTCTGCGGTTTGGGTAGCATTTTCCATATGCCCGGGGGCTTTGAAACTTTCCACCTCGGGCTTGAAAAGTGTGAAGTTTGCTTTTGAGACATTTTTCACAGTGGTTTCCTTGGCTGGGGGTGGGGTCGGGATGTGGATGTCCATTGTGATTAGTTTATGGTCAGATCTTACCAACGAGGGGTTTACCTCTGGTATGGAACATTTAGCCCCCATGTTGGTGATGACCAAGTCCAATATGTTCTCCCCTCTTGTGGGAGTGGTGACCAGTTGTTCCAAGGCATTTGAGTTTATAAACTCAAGGAACCGTTGGACAAAAGAGTTGGGGCTTGAGTAGTTTTCTCAGTCAGTGTTTGGGTAGTTGAAGTCCACCAATATCATGGTGTTTGGTCAGACTTTCATATTTTCCAATGTTCTCAGGAATGCCGAGTGGGGGTCCTGAGTCAGGGTGGGTGATCTGTAGCAGGCTACAAACTGAAAAGCAGTTTTACCTACAGTTAGTTGCACATGGATGGTCTCTGCTGCCTCATGCAGTGCCACTAACCTGGAGGTGTGGATATCCTTGATGAAGATGGATACTCCCCCGCCTTTAGTATTTCGGTCCGAGTTCTGGGGCCGAAAAGAATGGTACGAGTTGAATCCTGGTAATGCTGGGGTGCTCTCTGGAGCCTTGAACCAGGTTTCTGTTACTGCACAGATATCGATTTTCTCCATACTGAGGAGTGCCTCAATTGCGTGCATCTTGAGGTTTAGACTTCTGGCGTTGAGTAGCATTACCCTTAGTTTTTTGTTTCTGGTATTGTCTATGAAGGTGGGTTTGTCTTTTGAGCCTTGCCAAAAAAAGGCACTATGGGGGTTGCAAGAGCCTTTGCCAGTATTTAAAAGCTTAAGGGTGACAGGTGCAAGCCGTCCCTGGCGAAGCAACGTGGCTTTTCGAGCATGTCATCCCAGGCTGACAGACACTGTAACACCTTAGAATGACACCAATAGGATAGCCATTTGTTAAAATTGATCATTTTGTCTTTATACTGTGGCATCATTCTTGGTGAGGGTAAGATGCTACTCAGGGTCAGGGTCATACCGGCCTGGGCTACTTGATCAGAGAGCTCCTCTATGTCTCTTTTCATGTAGTCCAGGGAGGTACGTCTCAGGTCATTCACACCAACATGGACAATGACAGAGTCATATTTGTACCTGCTGTGGAGTGACCTGAGTGCTTGTGTTATGCGACTAAAGCACCGGACAGCCGAAATGTAAAAACTAAAATTTATTATACAATTACTCAAGTTAAGTGTTTGACAAATCACCACATTTTTCGTCGTTAAAACAAACAGACTTCCTCAGACAAAGACATATTTAATTGATAACATATATTTATATACTGACAAATTTTGAGACACCCAATGGTAGAAGAAAATGAGAAGAACGTCTCATCATGAATATGTGTAAACACATTTTCTTCTCAAAACCTTTTCTACAAAAGACTTGTTGAGTAAGCATTTGTGTATGTAAATATAGAATAATACCATTTAAAAACCTAAATGTCATGACTTGTGTAATCATACGAATATGGATATATATATATATATATATATATATATATATATATATATATATATATATATATATATATATATATTTGTTTATATAAAAACGTGTATAAAAATCTTTAAACAAGACTTTTTTCTTGAAAGACCATACTCCCACCATGTGGTCAAATGAAGAATTGCAACAAAGATAAACGCTCGACACCTTTTTTTGCCCCGATAGCTCCTTCTCCGACCCGCTTCCCAGGCTCGGAGTGCTCGGAGCCGGGCAGTGTTGGAGCCGGGGATGGGTCAGCGCCGACAGTACTGGGTACTTCGGATTCGACCCTGCCCTCGAGTCTGTCGGGTCCTTCGTCGGATCTGACCTCTCGGAGCCGTGGGCCGAGCTTCGGATCCGAGGGATTCAGTGTGCTTTCGGCTCCGTCCAGGTCGGAGCACACGGGTCCTTCGGATCCGATGGCCTCGGTGCTGGTTCCGATCCCTTCATCGGATCCGAGTGGGAGTCGGCTTTCGGACCCCAGGGAGAGCAGCTCCCCCTCGGCCTTCGATGCAGTGGAGAGGGCTCTGTTGAGAGCATCCGAACCCCCGGTCCCTGCATCGGCTCCACCCTGCACTCCCTCTCTGCTGGGTCAGGCTTCCATCACCCGGCCACAGGGACAGCCTGCTTCGATGTCCCAGATTGCTACACTGGAACAGGATATTGCTGGTGAGACCTCCTCGGACAGTCCCCCCCCGAGGAAGTACCTCGCAAGCATAAGTGTAAGAGGAGACATGTGGACTCCCCCGGGTCCTTAACAGAGGACACGGACTTGGATGAAGGGGAAGGCACCCCAAGGTCACCCCCCGCGGATGTCTCCTTTGGAGACATCATGGAAATGCTCAGGATCGGGGGGGGGTCTGCCCTCAAGGCTTCCTCCGACGAGTCCGTGTTCCTGGAGGCATTTGAAGCAGGCCCGTCTACCTCTTGGGTGTCCCCTCCGGCCGACTCTCTGGTGGACCTTACCACCAGGGCGTGGAAGGAGCCGGACACTGTAGAGCCAGTCCCCAAATGCCCGGATAGAATTTTGAGTCCCCCTGCAGACTGGTCCCATTGGAGCATGGGTCCCCCCGTAGATGCCATGTTGATGGCGGCAGCCACTAAGAGGGAATTAGCTCAGGAGAGCCCCTCGGTCCATCCACCGAGCAGAGATTCCCGCTCGATGGATCGCCTCGGGAAGCGGGTTTTTAGTTCAGCGACCTTCTCAGTAAGGTCCCTGAACTACATGGCACATATCATCAGGATGCAGCGAGATCTTATCAATGAGTATGCTGCTTCCCCCCCAGAGTCCATGTCGGCGGAGGACAAGCAGTTGTACTCCACTCGTATGGCCACTCTAAGATCTATTTTAAATACCTCTATGTGGCTTTTGTCCCACGCCACAGAGGGAGCCGCTAGAGCCAGCGGAGCGGGTCTAGTCATGAGACGTCAGGCCTGGCTCCGACATTGTGACTTCGCGGAGCCCTTTAAGGCGTCCTTTGCGAATGCCCCCTTTGATGGTTCTGCCTTGTTTGGGAAGACCGTTCGCGAGACACTTGTCCAGAGCGAAAAGGACGGGAAGACGTTGTCTGCCGTCGGAGTCCGCTTCTCTGCTCCCCAGAGGTCCTTCTCCAAGCACCAAAAGGGACAGAAGAAGATGTGGTTCCGGAAATCACAACATTCCCAGCCTGCTCCGGACAACCAGTTCTTCCATGGCAGAGGAGGACAGGGAGGACGCCGCCCTAGAGGCAGAGGGGCCCCGAAAAATTTGGGGTCCAGAGAAACCTTCTCTTGATCGGTCCACGCAGCAGCCCCGAGGGGTTGCCCGACTGCTCCACTCTGGAGGCAGTCGGGGGGGGGGCGCTTCTCGAAGCACCTGGCAGCTTGGGAGTCCATTACGTCAGATCGCTGGGTGCTTCGTATCATATCCATAGGTTACAAAATTCCACTGCACCATGTCCCCAGACTCAAAAACCTCCCCGATGTACCACCCGATCAGAGGGATGCGGCAGCTGCAGAAATTCAGCAGCTGCTAGAAAAAAGAGCCATCCAGCCCGTCCCCCCAGATCAGCTCAGATTAGGGTTTTACTCCAGGTTCTTTCTGGTGCCAAAAAAGACAGGGGACTTGAGACCGATTCTCGACCTTTCACTCTTGAACCTGTCAGTAACCAAAGAAAAATTCCGGATGGTCACCCTTCAATCTATTCTCCCCCTCTTGCGGGAGAGCGACTGGATGTGCTCAATAGACCTCAAGGATGCTTACTACCACATTTTAATGGACAGACGATCCAGGAGGTTTCTCCGCTTCTGGCTGGGAGCCAGTCACTATCAGTTCAGGGTCCTTCCCTTTGGTCTCACCACAGCCCCCAGGGTGTTTACCAAAGTGTTAGCAGTGATAGCGGCCTACCTGAGACTCCAGGGAATGCAGGTCTTCCCGTACCTGGACGACTGGCTCCTGTCCGCCCCAACAAGGCATCTACTCCGTGCAGCCAGAAATTACTTTCTCCAGCTAGCTCCCCAACTAGGCATTACGATCAGCATGGACAAATCCTCTCTTGCTCCAACACAAGTGATAGAGTTCATAGGGGCCAAACTAGATACGAGAAGTCTGCGAGCGTTCCTCACTTCGGAGCGACTTCAAAACCTGAGGCTTCATGTGCGGGCCATCCTCCAATCAAAAGCCCCACCGGCGGAATTGGTCCTGAGGGTGCTAGGCTCCATGGCGGCAGCAATAACTCTTCTTCTATGCGCTCGTCTGAATATGAGGGTGCTACAGTGGGCCCTTTTAGTCCAATGGTCCTTTCAGTTTCTTCCCCTCAGTCACCCTATCTCACTCAGCAGGGCTTGCAGGAGGGCCCTCTTATGGTGGCTCCAGTCCCCGGACCTCCATACGGGACGACCCTTCTGCACGCCGCCTCCCCTCGCCACGGTGACCACAGACGCCTCTCGCCTCGGGTGGGGGGGGCATTGCTCAGGCAGAACGGTCCAAGGCACGTGGAACGACACAGAGACCTCCTTGCATATCAATGTTCTGGAGATGAGGGTGGTGCTGTTGGCATTGCAAGCACTTCAGAACCTTCTCTCCGTAGGAACTATTGCGATACAGACGGACAACATGTCATTTGTCTGGAACATCAACAAACAGGGGGGAACCATGTCCTACCCTCTTTGTCGAGAGGCCATGAGGGTGTGGGAATGGGTGATCTCCACCAACCACTTCCTTATCGCAACGCACATTCCGGGACGGTCCAACATTCTGTCGGACAAGCTCAGCAGCACTATTCTTTCCCCTTATGAGTGGTCTCTCAATTCCCAGGTAGCGAAGCAGATTTTTGCCAAATGGGGGCAACCCTGCTGCGATCTCTTTGCCACTCCCTCAAATACGAAATGCTCCAGCTTCTTCGCTCTGATTCCCCCCCTCGGGGGAACCCCGAGAGATGCTCTAGTGCATGGTTGGCCTCCCGGTCTACTTTATGCCTATCCTCCTCTACCCCTGATGCTGAAACTTATACAGAAAGCCTCTCGGTTGGGGAGCAGAATGATCCTCATTGCCCCATTCTGGCCTCGTCAGACTTGGCTTCCTTACCTGTGGTCTCATCTGGTGAATCCTCCCTGGATTCTGGATCCCATTCCAGATCTAACATCCCATCCCTTAGGTCTACCGATCCTGAATCTGGACAACCTGAAGTTGACAGCTTGGCTGCTCCAGTTCCACTCTTAGTCAGGA